>NW_022589714.1:9522815-9601386 GCF_004348235.1 Phoca vitulina
TCCTTTTAATGTACTGTTGGATCCTATTGGCTAGTATTTTGGTGAGACTTTTTGTATCCATGTTCATCAGGGATATTGGTCTGTAATTCTCCTTTTTGATGGGGTCTTTGACTGATTTAGGGATCAAGGTAATGCTGGCCTCATAAAATGAGTTTGGAAGTTTTCCTTCCATTTCTGTTTTTTGGAATAGTTTCAGAAGAATAGGTATTAATTCTTCTTTAAATGATTGGTAGAATTCCCCTGGGAAGCCATCTGGCCCTGGGCTCTTGGGAGATTTTTTATTATTGCTTCAATTTCCTTAGTGGTTTGGGGTCTGTTCAGGTTTTCCATTTCTTCCTGGTTCAGTTTGGTAGTTTATACATCTATAGGAATGCATCCATTTCTTCCAGATTATCTAATTTGCTGGCATATATTTGCTCATAATATGTACTTATAATTGTTTGCATTTGCTACCTAGAGCAATCTACACATTTAATGCAATCCCTAACAAAATACCATCAACTTCTTTCAAAGAAATGGGACAAATAATCCTAAAATTTGTATGGAACAAGATAAGACCACGAATAGCCAGAGGAATGTTGAAAAAGAAAAGCAAAGCTGGTGCCATCACAATTCCGGACTTCAAGCTCTATTACAAAGCTGTCATCATCAAGACAGTATGGTACAGGCACAAAAACAGACACATAGACCAATGGAAGAGAATAGAGAGCCCAGAAATGGACCCTCAACTCTATGGTCAACTAATCTTTGACAAAGCAGGAAAGAATGTCCAATGGCAAAAAGACAGTCTCTTCAACAAATGGTGTTGGGAAAATGGGACAGCCACATGCAGAAGAATGAAACTGGACCATTTCCTTACACCATACACAAAAATAGACTCAAAATGGTTGAAAGATCTAAATATGAGACAGGAGTCCATCAACATCCTAAAAGAGAACACAGGCAGCAACCTCTTTGACCTCAGTTGCAGCAACTTCTTCCTAGAAACATTGCCAAAGGCAAGGGAAGCAAGGGCAAAAATGAACTCTTGGGACTTCATCAAGATAAAAAGCTTTTGCACAGCAAAGGAAACAGTCAACAAAACCAAAAGACAACCGACAGAATGGGAGAAGATATTTGCAAATGACATATCAGATAAAGGGCTAGTATCCAAAATCCATAAAGAACTTATCAAACTCAACACCCAAAGAACAAATAATCCAATCAAGAAATGGGCAGAAGACATGAACAGACATTTCTCCAAAGAAGACATCCAAATGGCCAACAGACACATGAAAAAGTGCTCAACATTGCTCGGCATCAGGGCGATCAAATCAAAACCTCAATGAGATACCACCTCACACCAGTCAGAATGGCTAAAATTAACAAGTCAGGAAATGACAGATGTTGGTGAGGATGAGGAGAAAGGGGAACCCTCCTACGCTGTTGGTGGGAATGCAAGCTGGTGCAGCCACTCTGGAAAATAGTAAGGAGGTTCCTCAAAAAGTTGAAAATAGAGCTACCGTACAACCCAGCAATTGCACTACTGGGTATTTACCCCAAAGATACAAATGTAGTGATCTGAAGGGGTACGTGCACTCCAATGTTTATAGCGGCGATGTCCACAATAGCCAAACTATGGAAAGAGCCAAGATGTCCATCAACAGATGAATGATAAAGAAGATGTGGTATATATCTACAATGGAATATTATGCAGCCATCAAAAAAAACCCCGAAATCTTGCCATTTGCAATGACGTGGATGGAACTAGAGGGTATTATGCTAAGCGAAATAAGTCAGAGAAAGACATGTATCTTATGATCTCACTGATATGAGGAATTCTTAATCTCAGGAAACAAACTGAGGATTGCTGGAGTGGTGGGGGGTGGGAGGGATAGGGTGACTGGGTGATAGACATTGGGGAGGGTATGTGCTACAGTGAGCGCTGTGAATTGTGTAAGACTGATGAATCATAGACCTGTACCTCTGAAACAAATAATACATTATATGTTTAAAAAAAAAAAAAGATAGTAGGAAGGGAAAAATGAAGGGGAGGAAATTGGAGGGTAGACGAACCATGAGAGACGAACCATGAGAGACTGAGAAACAAACTGAGGGTTCTAGAGGAGAGGGGGATGGAGGGATGGGTTAGCCTGGTGATGGGTATTAGAGAGCACGTACTGAATGGAGCACTGGGTGTTATACGCAAACAATGAATCATGGAACACTACATCAAAAATTAATGATGTAATGTATGATGATTAACATAACATAATGAAATAAAATTTTTAAAAAATCTTATATAAAAAAAAGAAAACAATCTACTAATTTCTCAAGTTCCAGTGTAAGGATTACTTCCTTGATAAAGCCTTTCTTGATGTATCTATTTAGCTTATTTTTTTCTCTCCCCCCCACCCCATTGCATTTTGCACACATTGTTATAGCTCTTGCCACAATTGCGAATACTTTTTAATGTTTTCTACTGGAGAGTGATAGTGGCAAGAACCTCCTAATTGGTATCTGTCTTCAATGGCTCCTCATTCTAACCTTCCTTCCTCATTGTTTCCAGATTACCCCAAAATCTTTGATATTCCTTGATTTTCAGACTTTAAAGTCCAGCTAGTGGGCATAGTACCCTGGGCTATTCACTCTCCATTCCCAGACCCAATTCCATCACCAGTGCCATGTGTCCTACACTCTCATACACAGCAAGTCACTCCTCAATGTACCATGGTAGTTCATACTTCTGTTTATTTTTCCTTTTTAAAGGAATGTTTTCTTGCTCATTATTTGAAGGCTCACAAGACACACAAAATCTCTACAAAGCCCTCTCTGCTGTCTTTGGTGAGCTCATCGACTTTTGTCTTTCTACTTCCAGAATATCGGCACAGGGCCATATCGCACTTGGAATCTTGCTAGCAGCCTACATGATCTCCTCCTTCCATACTTGTTCTCTTCAGTTAATCCTCAGCACAGTGACTGTAGTGATTAATTTAAAAGGAATGTCAGAGTTTGTTAGTCTTCAACTCAAAACCCTTCACTAAGTCACCATCCCATTCAATCCTGATGAGACCTTGCATCATCCAGCCTGTGTCACTTCTCTGACCTCACCTCATATTACTCTCCCACTCCCCAACCCCCCAACCCATCCCAGCCTCACCAGCTGGCTGCCTTGGTCTTCACTGGACTCCTCAGACAAGTTCCTGGCTCTGGGCATTTGCACTTGCCTTTTTCTCTCCCTGAAACTTTCTTCTCCAAATAATCATGGGACTTATACCTCTTCCCCTTCATGTGTTTACTTAAATATCACACTGTCATTTTTCTCAGCTATCCTCATTGACACTGTACTTAAGTCTTTTCCTACCCTCATTCCCTATCCTCCTTCATTGCTTCCATTTTCTTCACATCAGATATTTTCTATTTTATCTCTTTTTGCTTTCCCTGGAAAAGAAGCTCCACAGAGCAGGGAGGGGTATTTTTGTTTTTTGTTTTTTCTATTTTGTTTTCTGAGCTATCCCTAGAACTTAGAACTATTTCTGGTGTAAATAAGACTCAATTATATATGTTAAATAAATATACACATTCATGCTATAAAGTACTTGAATGGAGAGGTCATATTTAGCTCAATTCCATGATTCCATCTGAGAATGATTCCTGGCACATAATCATTAAATCTACAAAAGTTTTTGATTAATAAATGAATGTATTTGCCAATCCTTGAATACAATGCAGGAGAAGCTACTTAAACATGCAGCAATATATTTGCTGGATTACTTCCATCTAAATAGAGTTATCTAAATAACTTAACCTAGGTGGAAAAATGGCCAACTTTTGTTATTGGCTAGTGATCACAAAGTTCCTCGTTTATGGGAAAGATTATTGGAAGTCAATCCACTGTCCATGTCAATGGGATTGTTGTTCCTTTATATTTTACCCTTTGACAACTTCATTCTTTTATATTGTTGAAAGACAATGCTGTTTTTCAACTCTGACTTTAAGGTAGGACACTGGGACATTATGGAAAATTCTGATGCCACATATACAGAGTCAGGAATTCTGATTCAGTTAGTTGGGGTGCAGCCTGAGCATGGGTAGTTTTTAAAAGTCCCAGAGAAATGGGAATGAAGAACCAGGATCAGGGACCACAGTTTAAAAATGGTTGTATCTTAGGCTAACTGGTCAGGCCTCAGTGGTTGCCACACATCACCTTGCTCTCACCATGATTGGTAAAGTTGAGACAGTATTTTACATAAACTCCACAGAAATCAAGAAAGGCATATATGTAGTCATTTTTAATAATGCAAAACAACTAAATTTTTTTCTGATGTAAATGATAGATTACCTTATACTTTTAGAAGTTATTTTAGTGAGCTTATGGCTATGTCTTGTGTAAAATATATCTTTTTTATTCCTTAGCTATTAAATTATAAGTGTGAATAAAGGAGAAGAGCTGACATTCAAATGGTCAAATTCATTGTTTTCTTCTATAAAACTAAATCTTATGGAAGATTTCTGCTTCTCTGAATCAAAGTCCTGTGGATTAATTTATCATCAAAACTAGAGTCAACTTGAGAGAGAAACTTAAGAGTCAGCTTAAGAGAGAGAAATGAAATTTTCAGATTGGACATGAAATGATTTTAGAAAGAATTTTTTTATCTGCCACTTATTCGTTTCTAGCAGAACAGTGAAGAATTGATGGTGATGGCATCCTAACTAACATAAAATAACCCCATTGGTATGTATAGTGATTTAAATTTGTCTCTCTAGGAAATTAAGCAGTTAGTTACAATTTACTGTGCATGTAGAGCAAATATAGAACATAAAATTCATTTTATACAAATACCTCAATTTCTATATTTTTACACAGAATGAGTTGTGTACCAGACACACACACATTATTGCATATGTATATGTTATATATATATGTATTTATATTTCTATATATAGATAGAAAAGTTATATATGTAATGTATAGGTAACATATATGTAACATTTCTATAAATAAAACATAATCAGCAGTGCCTAATTTAGAGGATATTGTATATTTCATCTACAGTTTGTAGTAACTATGGCTCAAAGAATGGCAATTTATTTCTTTTTCGTATTGAGTCATTTAAGAGACTTATAGAGACAATTGTATTTATTTCCACGGTTACACGGTCTGCATTTTTAGTAACACCTGGGGCCTTCGCTTCCTTGTTGAAAATGAACTGTTCCCAAAGCCAGACTGTGTGGGATGAGTTGGAGAAAAAGTGACTCTTCTTACTCATCACCAAATGAATAATGACAGCAGTGATGTTAATATTAGTGGCACCTGAAGGAATAATGATCCGTCATCACACCTCCTTCACTGCCCAGTGAAACTATGTACCCACAGCTTCTGGGGAACTTCCCATTGTATAGCACAACCTGAAACGAGGGTACATCCAGGTTGTAAAAAGAACTGAAATACTACACTGCTACATTCCATTACTGGGACAAAGAAGTCTGGCATGTTTAAGAAGTTCTGTAATTTGTGTTTAATTCACTCCTCTCAGGCCATTGTCTTTAGGTCATTTTGGTTCTCGCTTTCAGAAGATGAGTTTTGGTACCTTCAGGTAAACAAAGCTAGATGCTTTTTTTTTTTTTTAAGATTTTATTTATTTATTTGAGAGAGAGAGAGTGAGAGAGAGAGCACAAGAGGGAGTAGAGTCAGAGGGAGAAACAGGCTCCCTGCTCACCAAGGAGCCCAGTGCAGGACTTGATCCCGGAAGTCCGGGATCATGACCTGAGCCGAAGGCAGTCACTTAACCAACTGAGCGACCCAGGTGCCCCAAACTAGATGCTTCTTGTTTTTCTCACTTCCACGTCTGTCCGTAACTCTCATAAGATAAAGAACTCCATATGTCATAATTTTGCCTGATTCTTAACAAATGAAACTCTTTATCCCCTCTGTCAAGCTCTTAATTTCATTAGGACCCATCTCTATATATCAAGACAGATAAATAAGAGTGAATTTAATAGAGAAGCATATCAATGTATATTCACCAAGGTTTATTTGTACATAGCTCAATACAGGATAAACTCCATTTATTTTTGCCTTAATGCCATGAATTAGAGAGTTGCAATAGTTCAAATTCCATTTGCTTACCCTGCCATTTTTCTTAGATGTGCATATTTAACCTTTGTCTTATCTTCCTTTTTTAAGAAAAAAAAAAAAAGCTTTTTTAAAGTAAGGTAGGCTGAAAGTAAGTGTGAAAAAAACCTCTCTTCTGTGACTTTCTTGTATCTTTGTTATTTTATTTAATTTTTTTTCTTTCTTCCCCTTTCCTTTCCTTAAGCCCCAGGTATTTGTTTGATTTAAATTATGTTTAAAGTTAACCAATTTGAAGGAGAAATATTGGAGGTCTTGGAAGAAAACAATTTTTTCTCTACTGATGATTTTGAGTCATCTTAACTCCTTCCCCCATCTCTAAGACAGAATTGAGAGTGTTTTTTTGTTTTTTGTTTTTGATTTTTGATTTTTGTTTTTGTAATAAAAGGAAACGTTTTTAAGGAATAAAAATGATTTAGGTGGGAGCGCCTGGGTGGCTCAGTCGGTTAAGCATCTGCCTTTGGCTCAGATCATGATCCCAGGGTCCTGGGATTGAGCCCCACATTGGGCTCCTTGCTTGGCAGAGAGCCTGCCTCTCCCTCTGCCACTCCCCCTGCTTGTGCTCAATCTCTCTCTCTCCCTGTCAAATAAATAAATAAAATCTTTAAAAAAAATGATTTAGGTAGAAGTCAGGGCTTTAGAGTCAGACAGACCTGGGTAAGTAACCTGGGTAAGAAGCTGGGTATTTCTGCCACCTCATTTCTGTTTTTCATAAAAGGTGAATAGTCCTATCTCACAGGCTTCCATGAGATTAAATCTAATTAGAGAACGTACAGAGTATGTATTATATTGTAGGTCCTTATTCAAAAATAGGAATTCCATTTCATGTTTCCCCTTCCAATGTACATGCCAAAATCATTTTTATCTAAGATCTTGTTGATTTCTATACTTTTAAGTGACTGCAGTTATGTTAATGAATAACATAGGTTTAAGAAATATCATTTGACTATTTTGTGTCATCAGTCGATGACTGCTTCAATCGAATAGATATTCAGTGACCTGAAACTGTTAGTAGAGCCACAACACCAAAAGAATCCCATGCAAGTAAAATTTCAGATCAGTTGCTTAATATCTTATCAAAGCAAAACCCATAGATTCTTGGCCCTAGGAAAGAACGTCTTCAGAACAAATAGCTCTATATTCAGTTAAATTGCCAGTAATAGTTCTTTTGAATTGGCTTATAGGACTTAATTGAAGATATTCAATTGTCATTGGTGGGGATGGGTGATTCCAAAAGCAAAGAAAGACCCCAAAAAGGAAACCTGTGTTAGCTTTAGTGTCTGGATGAAGTAGCTAGGGTGTCTCCTGGACCTATTTTAAGGGGAACCAATTCAGATACATTATCTGTTTAAAAACAGTGTCTCACCGCTGTCAGTGTCTGGAGCGGCTCTGAAAACATAGAAGATTTGTCATAAAACCTGAAATAGAAGGTGTAGTCTCTGGCTGCAGAATGCACCCTGGCATGAGATGGCCATCTCAGCATCTGGTTAGTAAATTACCTCAGCAGAAAACACTCTCCTTTGTTGGCAAATGGTCTAGCTGCTTTCTCAGTGAGACTGGAGGATGAGAAACTTCTGGAAACACAGTTTGTATTCAGTCCCTAAATATGGAAATATGTTGAAAAGTCCTCTAACCCTGGTGGAATCATGCACCAAATATTATTATAAACAAAGTCAATGATCTTCTTCATTCTTTTCTTTAGAAGCATAACTAAGCTTGAGAACCTAAATTCTAAAAATGCTTTTGCTACAGTTTATTAATATCAAAACCAATAAGAAACAAATTTCACATAGCATTCTTATTAAAATAAATTTAAACAATGAGATTTCTAAGTTGAATGATTATTTCAAGACACATTTATCAAATAATACTATCTAAAGGCTGAGGCAATTCTTTCCCAATGTAACACTAAGAGAGAACTAACAATGCCCATTCTCTTGAGAGAGCGAACATGCATGAGTAAGGGGAGGAGCAGAGAGAGAGGGACAAACAGACTCCATGCTGAGTGTGGAGGCTGACACGGGGCTTGATCTCATGACGCTGAGATTATGACTTGAGCCGAAATCAAGAGTTGGATGCCCAACCGACTGAGCCACTAGGCGCACCAATGCCCATTCCTTTTATTTGGACTATGTCAATATCAAAAACAAATAAACTAAGAGTTGGAACAGAAAAAAATTCATTTAACTAAACAGTGTTAGAATTTGAAGAGAACTTTGATATTTTCTATTATAAACTATTCATAATACAGACAAGGGTATAACATATGAGATCTAAGCAGGTTGAGAAACTATAAACTCAACTCCCTGTTTTCCTACTTTAAGTCTAGTGTTTCTTCTATCATATCAAAATTCATCTCCATGTTTAGTGAGCAGTGAATGGATTTATATGACCAAAATACAAAGGACATGGAGGAGATGATAAGGCTAGAAAGGCAGGCAGTACAAAATTGTGCAGATCCTTCAATGAGAGGCTGAAAAGTTGGAACTTTATTCATTATGTAACAGAGATCCACTGGAAATAGTGTGGAAGCTATATGAGGCAGCTAACAAGAAGCCCATAGGACAACCTTAGATCTGCATGTTTATGCTCTGCCCGTAAATCTCAGAAAACAATTTGCCACCCATTTCACACATTACACTTGAGTGAATTTCTCTTCTTCATAGTGCCTGGGTACCACGACTTAGATAAGATGACTGCAAGAGGTATAGAGGGAGATTACACTCTCCAGAAATAGACAGTATGATGTATATTTGGAGAAGAAAAGAAAAAGAAAAAACATTATGCAAGCCTGTTTTTTCTCTATTTAGTTCTCTTTATTAAGACTGAATTTCCCCCTTCTAAAAGCCAGTACACCTTGAAAAATGTGATCAAATACCCACAATTTCCAAAACAATGCAGTGAGAGAGGCAGTAGAATAAGTATCGACTTGAAGCTAGCAGACCTTCAACAATTTGTAATCTCTGGCAAGTCTTTTAGCCTTAATTTTTTGTTTATATAGAGAGAAGAATATTAATTGCCTATATTAATATTGTGTACCTCAGGGGGTGGTATACAAGCACCAGTGGGACAATGTATATGGAAGCGCCTAGCCTACTTAAATTCACAACTTTCTTTTTTTTAAAAATCTTAAATTAGACAGGTCATCTTATGTTCTGAGAACTATGATGATGTGGATATCTGTTTAAGGGCCAAACACAGGTCACATAAATAGAAAATTTAAACATTCACTTCACCTAATCTAATATTCTATCATCAGTAATCATTTAAACAACAACAAAAAAATCAATTTGCTATCTAGGAAAGTGATCATGCAAGGAAGCATTTAATATGGAAGAGAACTCTTTATTGTGTGGTAATTATTTCACATCCCAGAACCTTAAATATATTAGCAAGGAATTATAAAAAGATTATATGGAACTTCTACTTCTGGTTATGATATAGAAAGTCACAGGAAATCATTACTTTCATCCTACCAAAAAAAAAAAAAAAAAAGCTGGATAACCTTCAAAACCACAGAGTTCTTTTTTTCTAATCCTTCAGAGGGCTGAGGATGCAATGAAACCTAAATAAACTAATTTCCAGAAAATGACAAGCCCTTCACGAGAGAGAAGAGTTCCACAGCTGTTCACATTTCAGGCAAAGTAGCAGAGGAGGAGGTACCTGCCACAGAAGCGGGGAAGGAGAAACCAGCTAAACTTTTAATGAACTTTTAATGGCTGTGTGTAGGCTGGCATGAGAGATTCGATTTCCAAGGAGCCTAAACCACAGAGCAAATCTGCAACCACCCACCGAATATTTCCCACAAGTCTTCACCTTGTGCTTGAGAATACTATGCCAAAATATCTAGGACAAGTCAGGACTGCTGAGAGAGAGACTCTGAGGCACAGAGCCTCCCGTAAGTATAACACAGCACCCACTGGAGGGGAGGGGGACAATAGCTAGGAGAGCTGAGATATGCAGGTCTCTCAGAAAACAGGCTGAGGCAGGACAGCAGGAAAACCTTTGTGACATTCCATTCTTTCATAGCATGGAAGCTAGCTTACCCTTGTAAGGCTGGGGAATGGGGAGCAGGGTTGGAAGAGGTCTCCAGAATTGAAACCAGTGATGGCCCTGCATGTCAAAGTGTTCTGCCCAGTTAATCAAAAAGTTGGCAGCTAAGCTACAAAGCAGAGGTACACTGTTCATGGGACAGATGGTGGCTCAGTTCTAATGTGCAAAGGAAACTCCTGAATTTAACCAGTGCTCATATCCAAAGACATGCTCAAAGGCAAGTCTAGATCCTTCCTTAAAACATGCAAAGCCAGTGATGAAAGTCAGCTCAATCCAACTCCTTATACTGATGTAGTCTTTCACTCTAGCATCCAAATGAAAAGAAAGGGGGAATAACCTTTTTTGGAAGTTAATATTACTTCAGGCTCTTCTATTCTTTTACACAAAAGGTCTTGCATACAATAAAAAATGGTGAGAGATTAAAAAGCAAGATAAGGGGCCTATGGTCAATAAAGGAAAAAGTCAATAGAAACAGACACAGAAATGGCCCAAATCAGACAGGGACTCTAAAATAGCTAGGACAAATTGCTACAAGATATGTTGAAAAAGATACTGTAAAAGGCAACCTATTATACTTGAAGATGGTAAGTATTGTAATAGACATAAGTGATATCACAACACATATGAATAATTGAATTGGTACAGAAACAAAGGCAAGATTTGATTTAAGAAGTATCATTCCAATCATACTGTATTGAGAAACAGAAGAAACAGAGAAAGGCACTCCAAGAAGATGGAATAGAGAGTACAGAGACAAGTGCTAATGAAATGGTATCGTGCAGCTGTAAAACAGTGAGAATTTCCAACTCATAGGAACAGATAATTCTAGGGGTGGGACAGGGCCAGTTCATGCGTGTGTAACCTGTACATTCACACAGAGCCCTGTGCCCCAAAAGAACCTTTGCTTGGTTTAATGCTTTGTGGTGGTCAAGATGAAATTCTTAATCTTTGAAAAGAAGACATCATATTTTTATTTTGCATTGAGACCTGCAAATTATGTAGCCAGTCCTGAGTGGAGGTGGCCATCAGGAGAAGATGGTGAAAGGCTCTGAATACACCATTAGACAAATTAGGGTGATCACATGTCAGAGGTTTCCCAGAACAGGCCCAGTTTATACGTGTCTCATCCTAGTTTTTCCTGTCACTGTCTAGTGTCCTGATTTGAGCATACAGTGTATGGCCACACTATGCTGCAGGAAGGAACCTGGGGATATTTTTAAACGGTGATGTGTTTTGAGTATATATGCTTTTCAAGCATCCTTTATAGATTTCAGTGTGAAGAGTAAACTGAAGTATGGGGGAAAAGCCTCATTAGAGCAGCTAAAGGGCTTTTGTTAGCCACAAATAATGGTGACTTAAACCAAAGAAAGGGGTGAGGGGAAAGAAAGAAGTAGAATATGTCAGATTTGGTACGTTTTTGAAAGTGAGCAGTAATGGAAAGAGAAGGATCAAGGATAACATCCAGGCTTCCAATTTAAAAGATCTGTAGAAAATGATGCTCTTGTGCCAGGTTTGAAGGCAGTGTAAGAGATGGGATGTTGGTGGACATGTTGTTTTAGAATGGCTACAGGGTAAAGTACAAGTGTTGATTAGACAAATGAGTGTACTGGTCTGGAATTCAGGCTAGAGGTCAAGAGTGGAGATATGGATTTAGGAAACACATGATGCCTGTCTATTTTCCCCTGGGTTTATTTATGATGATGGATCCTGGTCTTGTCAAACAGGAACTTGTTTATGACAGGAACTACCCCCAAACTGACATGAAAAATGGTGGGGGGTGGTTCTTAAAATTTGTTTCAAACTCTCTCCAGTGTTGGTACTAAAAGTAAGTTATCATTTTCAAATGTAGTATCACTCAGTATCTCTACCTTCTTGCCTTTCCCCTGCCCCTTTCTATCTTCCTCTTTATTACAGAAGTACCTGATGTTGTCAATAAATACCTTGGCATGTTTGGGATTTTTTTCTTCCCTTTTGCTCTGAGGTATGCTCCTTGCTGTTATTTTCTCATTTCTACTTTGATTTATAACCTACTGCTTTAATCTTGGGACATTTGCTTCTTTGTCTTTATTTTCTTATAATATTTTATTTTATTTTTTCCATTTAATCATAAAATTTTCCTTTTACTCCTTTTAAAGAAAAAGAAAATGCTTTAAACGCTCGTTTAAATTTAAACTTCCAAAACTAATACAGAGATTTCTCCGAGCTCACATAGTTTCGCTGGAGAATTTTACCAAACATTTAAAGAAAAATTAATAGAGGGGAATTGTGTCAACATGATTAAGAGGATCTACAAAACACTACAGCTAATAATGATATTTAAATCAATAAAAGATGGTAAAAGAATGGATGCTTTCCTCCAAAGGTCAAGAACAAAGCAAGGTTGTCTGTTTTCACTTTTATTCAACGTTGCACTGGAAATTCTAGCCACTGCTATATGGCAAGTAAGAGAAATAAAATCCATACAGATTGTTTATGTGGACAATCCCATGGAATTTACAAAACAAATCAAATCTCCTTGTGAAATCAAGATCAAATATTAGTTCTAGGTTTTTTTCTTTTGAGATTTAAAATTACAAATCCAATTTCTTTATTGGTTATAGTCCTATTTAGATCACCTATTTCATCTTAGTTGAGTTTGGTAGTTTGTGATCTTCAAAGAATTGGTCAAGTTGTTGAATATTTGAGTATAAAGTTGATCAGAGTATTTCTTTATTATCTTTTTAATGGCAGCTGAATCTATAGTGGTATCCTGCATTTAATTTCTTATGTTAATGATTTGTGTCTTCTCTCTTTACTTTTACCAGTCTTGCTAGAAGTTTATCAATTTTACTGATTTTTCTCAAAGAACAGTTTTTTTTTTAAATTGAACTCTATAATTCCTTATTTCGATTTCATTGATACATTCTCCTATCTTTATTATTTCCTTCTTCTGATTGCTTTGGATTTATTTTGCTCTTCTTTTTCTAGTTTCTTGAGATAGCAATTTAGATTATTCATTTTAAATCTCTCATTTTCTAATGTAAGCATTTATTGCTATAAATTTCCCTCTCGGCCCAGCTTAGTGGTGGACAACATATGTTGATATTCTGTGTTTTTATTTTCATTCTGCATAATTTTAAGCTTTTTCTGACCCATGGATTGGTAGGGGTATACCATGTGTTTAGAGATTTTCCTGTTGTCTTTCTGTTATTGATTTCTAGTTTGATTCTATTATGGTCAGAGAACATACTCTGTATTATTTCAATTATTTTAAGTGTGTTGAGTTTTGTTCTGTGGCTCAGGATACGGTCTGTCTTGATGAATGACCCATGGGCACTGAGTGTTTTCTGGTATTGTTAGGTGGTATGTTCTCTACATATCCATTAGATCCTATTAGATGAGTATTTTGTACAGAACTTTTATATCTTTGTTTTCTGTCTATTAGTTCTATCAGTTGCTGAGAGGGGACATTGAAGTCTCCAACTATAATTGTGGGTTCATCTATTTCTCCTTTCAGCTCTATCAGTTTTCCCTCACGTATTTTGAGAGGATGTTGTTCTGTGCATATACATTTAGCATCACTGTATCTTTCTAATGCGCTAATCCTTTTATTGTTATGCAATGTACCTCATTGTCTCTAGTACTTTTCTTTGCTCTGAAATCTACTTTATCAGATATTAATATAGCCATACATGCTTTTTTTAAATCAGTATTTCCATCAGTGTTTTTTCATCCTTTTAATTTCCACATAGTTTTGTCATTGAATTTGTACAGCATATAGATGGGTCATATCATGTACCCATTCTACTGATCTCAGTCCTGTGATTGGTATATTTGAAATATTTACATTTAATGTAATTATTCTTATGTTAGGGCTTAAGTGTTCTATTATTTGTTTTACATTTTCTTTAGGTTTTCATTTTTCTGTTTCTCTTTTCTTGTGTTTTCGTAGATTACTTCAACCCAAAGAATCCATCTTGATTTATATAGAGTGTTTTTGAATGTATCTCTTTGTACGGTTTTTGCAGTGATTGCTCTGGGTATGACAATATATGCATGTGACTTAGAACATTTATTGGTATCAACATTTTTTAAAAAGATTTTATTTATTTATTTGAGAGGGAAAGAGAAAGAGAGAGAGAGAGAGTGCATGAGCAGGGGGAAGGGCAGAGAGAGAAGCAGACTCCCGGCTGAGCAGGGTGTCCAATGCGGGGCTCAGTCCCAGGACTCTGGGATCATGACCTGAGCCGAAGGCAGATGCTTAACCGACTGAGCCACCCAGGTGCCCCTGCTATCAACATTTTACCACTTCAAGTAAATTGTGGGCACTTTAACAATTTTGCTTGTCATCTCACAGTATTTCTTGACAGAATGGGGAAGTTTCAGGAATGGCAAGGAAGATAAGTGCTGCTCCTGTCTGCTTATTACTGACAGGGCTTCTAATCCATCCCCCTTTGCTGGGCATGTCAGGCTCACCTGATGTTGTCAGACAGATTTGTGCTCTACCTGGCAGAAAAATGAACCTACCTGGGCTGTCTTCTTTTGACAGGTTGAGCGTTGGAAAATGCAGGGTCTGGGTAGCCATCTTCTGTAGGGCAGAGCATCACCATGCTGTTCTCCTAGTCCTGGGATCTCAGACCAGCTTACCTTCTGTAGGGGATTCAAGGGATCCAGGGCCTAATCAAGGGAAAAGGTATGGGAAAAGGAGGGTCAGTAACACACAAGAAGCTTTATTGGGTGGTGCTTGGATAGTGTTGCATGAGAGGGCAAGTCCCTAGCAGCCTATGGTGAGCAAGCCACCATCTAGAAGAGGAGAAGGGCAAGGGAACTTCCAGGGTAGCAGGGGCATTGAAGAGGGAGCTTATATGTCTGGGTGATGTCCCTCAGCAGTACAGTGGGAGTCTCCAAAGAGCAGCAGTGACTTGGAGCCTTACAACCATAAGGCCCTATCTTATCGGTAGGTAACTGCTGTTGGGTGAGGCTTTGTGGGGCATGAAAAGTAGGCAGGCTCTAAATGGCTAAAAATTGTTTGCTTGACCTATTTTTAAAATAATTGGATGTGTAAGAACTTGAGTTTGGCACTAGCCGACTTTTGAGCTAACAAGTCTCAGCCTGCAGTGAAGAAACACACAACCTAGGAGCCGTCTTCGGCTTGTTTATAGTACACTTCCTTCCCACCTTGCAGAGTTCTCCTTTGGTTGCCTCTTTTTCTCTCTGCTTTATTTAGATATAATTCACATATCATACAATCAATCCACTTAAAATGTATAATTCAATGTCTTTTAGTATATTCACAGAGTTGTTGCATCTATCACAACAATCAATTTTAGAACATTTTCATTCTTCCAAATAGGAACTCCAAACCCCTGAGCCATTCCCCACCAACCCCTTCCATTGACTCGCCAGCCCACGTCAACCACTGGCCTACTTCTGTACTTTCTGTGCCTATGCTGGAAATTTCATATAAATAGAATCATACGATATGTGGTACTTGGTGACTGACTTCTTTCACTTAGCATGTCTTCAAGGTTCATCCATATGGTAGCAGTACTTATTTACTTTTTTATTGCCAAATAATATTCCATTGTGTTAATATATCATATTTTATTTATCCATTCATAATTTGATAGACATTGAGGTTTCTAATTTTGGCTATTATGAGTAATGCTGCTATGAATATTTGTGTACAAGCATTTGTGTGAACATAGGTTTTTCATTTCTCTGGATATATGCCTGGAAACAGATTGCTGGATTAATAATGGTTACTCTGTGTTTAGTCTTTTGTGGAAATGCCATATTATTTTTCCAAAGAGGTGCACTGATTTACATTCTCACTACTACTGTAGTGTGAGTTACAATTTCTCCACATCCTTTCTTTATCTTTTTTTTTTCTTTTTTTTTTGATTATTGCCATCCTGCTGCATGTGAAGTGATATCTCGTTGTGGTTTTGAATTGCATTTCCCTAATGATTAGCAATGTTGGGCATCTTTTCATGTGCTTATTGACCATTTGTATAAATTTCTTGGAAAAATGTCTATTCAGATCCTTTTCCCATTTTTAATTGTATTTTTATCAGTGAGAATTCTTTATATATTCTGGATACAAGTTCCTTATCAAGAGTTTCTCTGTATAAAACCATGTCATCTGCAAACGAGATAGCTTACTTCTTTCTTTCCCACCTCGGGGAAAGATGGCTTTTATTTCTTTTTCTTGATTACTGGTACAATGCTAACTTCTTTACCCAAGTCCACTTATCATCAGAAACCTACCTCATGGTATTTCACTATATGTCCTATTTCCTGTGCATCTTGGTTAAATGCTAAGTTAATTTTATACCTTGGGATGTGCTTATTTTCATGGATAATAGAAAATAAAATTTGCTGGGTGCCTGGGTGGTTTAGTCGTTAAGCATCTGCCTTCGGCTCAGGTCATGATCTCAGGGTCCTGGGATCGAGCCCTGCATCAGGCTCCCTGCTTGGCGGGAAGCCTGTTTCTCCCTTTCCCACTCCCCCTGCTGTGTTCCCTCTCTCTCTCTGTGTCTCTCTCTCTGTCAAATAAATAAATAAATAAATCTTTTAAAAAAATACACTTTACTAAATGGAAGTTATGTAATATGTAGAGGTATGTTATCACTATGTCAGTTCTGAATGAATGTTCCACAAACATTCTTATATTGTTCAGTTTGTGCATTTTCTATTAAATTTATCTCAGGTGAAAGTCTCTATGTGCATGAATATTGACTTTTAGCCAATTGGAGAGGTTAGAACAGGCTAATAACATCATCTTTTAAAATCATTTGAGTTTCCCCAAAGATGTTCTCTGTAGAATGAGAATGCAATGCACTTGAATTGCCACAGTCATATTTTGAAAAGGTCATGTAGGACTATTGGTTATAAAATTGAAGAAACCATTGAATTCTTTATTTTACTACAAAGAAAGAAAATAATTTTGGCATGGCCCATATATGTCTCCATGACTCAGAGTTGCATACACAAACATATATTTAATGTTTATTGTGCACCTGCTGTAACACTGTATACAGTGAAGTGAAATATTGAAAAAATTGTAATACTCTGATTGTAAAGAATGAAGAATCCCTCCATGTTAAAGGAGATCAAAAAATGAAAACTAAACATAATATGTGATCCTGGACTGGATCCAAAATCAGAAAAAATGATTGCTATAAGAATCATTATTGGGACAACTGGTGAAATTTGAATTATACTTAATATATAATTAGTGTATCAATGTTAAATTTCCTGATTTTGGAACTCTACTAATGGTTATAAAAGTGAATGCAGAGGGGCGCCTGGGTGGCTCAGTCATTAAGCGTCTGCCTTCGGCTCAGGTCATGATCCCAGGGTCCTGGGGTCGAGCCCGGCATCGGGCTCCCTGCTCACCGGAAGCCTGCTTCTCCCTCTCCCACTCCCCCTGCTTGTGTTCCCTCTCTTGCTGTGTCTCTCTCTGTCAAATAAATAAATAAAATCTTTAAAAATAAATAAATAAATAAAAGTGAATGCAGTTAGGGATAAAGGGACAGGAAATTTGCAACTTTCTCTTAAACGGCTCAAATGATGATGATGATGATTCTATCTCTCTGTATATAATTATCTCTGTCTATATATAATAATGATCTCTGTCTATATATGTGTATATAGACACACAGATATAGATATAATATATAGATATGAGAGACAGAAAAAAAAAGAATGACGTAGCAAATGTGACAAAAGACTAACAATCCATAAGGGTAAAGGGTACACTGGAATTCCTTATCCTAGTTCAACTTCTGTAAATTTGAAATTATTTCAAAATCAAAAAGTAATACACAAACTGTTTTCTGCTGTCTTCAAGGAGTGTATAGTCAGGTTGGGGTTACAAGACCTCCTATCAACATGAAGAATGTACACATTCAACTGGTAACAAGACAATACAAAAGATCATTTCACCAAATCAGTGACTGAGTGACAGTCAGTCTCCACTATGTGCCAGTCACTGTGCATGGCCTCAGGCTATGATAATGAAAACACATAGACCTTCTCCTCAAATATCTCACAGCCTGATAGGAGAAAAAGGGACTCTTTAAATATTTCTACCTGGGAGAAGAAATGTACTACCAGAAGTATCTGTATGCTTCAAAGGAGGAATTGGCTCCAACCATGGGTGCTGTGGAAGTTTGAGGAAGATGTTAATTGCCATGTCGTCTTGGAAGGGGTAGCAGCATGAGAATGGGCCTGCACACCTGCCAGCAAAAGGAGGCAACTGACCTGCGCCCCAGCTGTTGAGTTTTTTTTTTCTTTAAATTTTTTTATTGTTATGTTAATCCCCATACATTACATCATTAGTTTTAGATATAGTGTTCCATGATTCATTGTTCGTGCATAACACCCAGTGCTCCATGCAGAACGTGCCCTCCTCAATACCCATCACCAGGCTAACCCATCCTCCCACCCCCTCCCCTCTAGAACCCTCAGTTTGTTTTTCAGAGTCCATCGTCACTCATGGTTCTTCTCCCCCTCCGATTTCCCCCCCTTCATTCTTCCCCTCCTGCTACATTCTTCTTCTTCTTTTTTTCTTTCTTAACATATATTGCATTATTTGTTTCAGAGGTACAGATCTGAGATTCAACAGTCTTGCACAGTTCACAGCGCTTACCAGAGCACATACCCTCCCCAGTGTCTATCACCCAGTCACCCCATCCCTCCCAGCCCACCCCCCACTCCAGCAACCCTCAGTTTGTTTCCTGAGATTAAGAATTCCTCATATCAGTGAGGTCATATGATACATGTCTTTCTCTGTTTGACTTATTTTGCTCAGCATAATACCCTCCAGTTCCATCCACGTCGTTGCAAATGGCAAGATCTCATTCCTTTTGATGCCAGCTGTTGAGTTTTTAAATTCATCATTCACCCCATTTTCAGAGGCCAGGCTTCTGTGGTGCAAATGACCCGATTTTGGGTACAGCAGGGAAAGGGAAGTCAATTTTGGCTCAAGGACCCCCAGAAGATTTTACTGAGCCTTTCTTAGACTGTTAGGCAACCAGGATCATTCCACCCAAATTTCTTCTTTCCTTTCCTCGGACTTACACTGGAGTCTGATAAGGCTCCCAGCTTTAGCAGACCCCCCTCCTCCTTATTTCCTTTTTCTCAGACATTTTCTTTAATGCAAATTTAATAGCATCCTGGTCTCTGATTCTGGGAAAATTAAACTGGGTAGATAGGAGTCTTATGAAGTTGCAATTGGGATAAAAGGTGTTTCAGCAGGTGGCAGAACATCATGCCAATGTTTTTCTGGCTGCTCTATGCATACTAGAAAAAAATAAGGAATCTTCCTACTCCTAGGAGCTGATATGAACAGGACACATTTTCTACTTCTTGTGAAGCACAGATGATCCCCTTTTCTTTCTCATGTGGGAGCCCTCATCTCTTGGAAAGCCATCTCTCTCACCACTCTAAACCTAGGCTTTTGACCAAAACAGGAAGGCAGGTTTCTAGAACATAAAGGTTGATTTTTCCAGGAGGATATGGAAAGATGATAATTATGCTTTCATTCTCTGGGGTCCCCCATAGTAGCAAGTACACGGCAAAATATATCAATAAATCGCTCCGCCATAGAGGTTTGGGGGAAATTTGCATACTTCTGAAACTTCAGACCTTCACTCACTATTGACCAAGGCATAGAATCAGCCTTCTTTATGAATTCCTTGTCCAAACAGTCAGGATTTGTTTTATGTCTACTTCTTGGATGGGATATGAACCTTCACAGCTGGTCCATGATATATCTTAGACAAACCTAAGGTAATTTCAAATCAATTTCTCAGGCTATTTATTCCCCATCCTGATTTGAATTTATATATATTTTTCCTATTGGTTATGTTTTTGTTATATTTACTGGAAATTTTTCTGAAATTTTTTTCTTTAACTTTTATTTAATCATGTTTCTTGGTATCCAGAATCCAGAATGTTTTTGGTAATTCATTCTTTATTATTCTTTTCATTTATTTTGTTTAAAAAATGATAGTCTAAACCACAGTCTGATAATTTTAATAGCTTTGTATTATAATTGCAAGTCCACACAAATTTTAAAATATAAATTATAAAGTAAGGCTCTGTTTTCCTTCCATATAAGAATCATTTTCCCAGTACCACTTAATAAATAATTCTTTTTTTCCCCACCAATTTATGATTTCACCTTTATTATATATTAAAGTAGTATCTGTGATAGGCGATTTCCTGCTATATTTATTATGTTCATTTTATCTGGCCATTAGTTCTTCTGCCAAAAATGTATTGTTTTGAGTATCATGGGTTATACTATACTTTGATATCTGGTAAGAACAAGGCCCAATAATTACTTTTCTTTTTCAAAAAATTCTTAGTTGTTCAATATCTGCCCTCCAGTCCTGAATTTGAATTTAAATTTCATGAAGCCAATAAATTACCTTGCAAAGAATTGACATGTTTATATTGACTAGTCTTCTTGTCAATAAATATAAAAATATATTTAAGAGCTTATCAGCAAAAGGTGATACTTTTATGTATTTTAGTTTGGGTCAAGAGTAATCTTTTTTTATTTTTAAGATTTATGTATTTATTTTAGAGAGAAATGGAGAGAGAGAACATGAATGGAAGGGACAGAGGGAGAAAAGAGAGAATCCCAAGGAGACTCTGCACTGAACGTGAAGTTTGACGTGGACTCAATCTCACCACCCTGAGATGGAGACCTGAAGTGAAACCAAGAGGCAGAAGCTTAACCGTCTGCCTCACCCAGGTGCCCTGGGTCAAGAGTAATCTTAAGTGTCTGTTTTTGTTTTAAGATTTATTTATTTATTTATTTAGAGAAAGAGAGTACAAGCAGGAGGGGCAGAGGGAGAGGGAGGGAGAATCTCAAGCAGACTCTGTGCTGAGCAGGGAGCCAGACGTGGGGCTTGATCACAGGTCCCTGAGATCATGACCTGAGCCAAAACCGAGTCAGTCACTCAACCGACTGTGCCACCCAGGCGTCCCCATCTTAAATGTTTTATATTTTTGTTGCCTCTGCATAAATGATAACCTTCTATTACATATTTACCTAGATATTGTTGATATAGAAGAGTTTTTTTTTTTTTTCTAATCTTATCACCTGACTGAACTTTTTCAATAGATTGAATATTTTCATTTTTCTCTCTCAGGTTTTCTTGTCATACTTTTATACTGGTAAGTACTAATGATTTGTTCACAAAGAGTCTATTTAGATAGTATCTTGCTTGTGTAATGCTTCTTTCCTTTCTTCCTTTTGTGCATCTCTCTGGAGTTATGTGTGCATGGTGTGTTCATGTTATGAAATTATTTTGAGCTTTTGAATCACATGCTGAAAAATTGGTTTCTGTAGGTTGAGAATGAATGACTTCCATGAGAGAAAATAAGACTGCTTTCTTGTAAATATCTTCAGAAGCAACAATACATATTCCAAAGTCTTATGCAAAAATCAATGATCTATTTTTTTCCAAGTATATTGTGAGAACTCTCCAAGAATCTTGACTTACTCTTAGTGATACATCAGAAACCTTCAATGGGCTCTTTACCAAATTTGCTACTGAGGAGACTACCTAGAATCTTTGTTTATAGGGCTGGATGATTGCTGATTTGTGGCTCTTCTGTGTATCTCACAATCCTTTTTTTGTCCAAAGGAGGCCGTATGAAACTTCAGGGCACTTTGCTCTTGTGGTAACCATTGTCCTTTGTGGCTAAACACAAAATCAGATTGCCTTCTTTAATCATGTTTTTAATAGACCTTTACCTCATTTGTTGGACAACTAATTGAGAAGGAGGGAGTGACCATAGTTTTACAGGTTGGAAAAAAAGAAAACAACTTCACTCAGTTCTTTACTAAAAACTGAAATGTCAGTGGAGTTTCTGAGAAGCCTAATTCTTACCACAGAATTCTACTGCATCCAACTCCAGAGTTTTCATCCTCCTGGGAATGATAGAAAGTCTTTTCAATCCTTTATAGTTATACCATACTTTTTAAATTTATTTTACTTATTTTCCTCCTTTCTTATACATTATAAACACAAGCATTACTGAAGTCTATAGAGTGTTGGCTTTACTGGAACTGAAAACTGCTGAGTCATCACATAAATACTAGTTGCCAAGTGGAGAGCATTCTTTCTACACTTGAGTAAATCCTGTAAATTTTCAGAAGCATGTTTGAAAAAGTGTACCAGAGTTAAACTTCTTTTCCTGAGGAATTTAATTTTTGTTTGTTTGTTTTGCAGTTATAATTTTATTCTTCTCAGTTTTCTTGGGACATAGGGTCTATACAACACAGGTTTTGTAAATGAGAACATTGTGCTTCTCCAAAACCATCTAGAGCCAAGGACCATGGTGAAAAATGTGTCCTGTATCTATTCTCACCCCCATGTGATATCTCTCAATGGCTCCCATGAGCCCCTCAAAGCTGTAGCACACCTTTCACTGAAATTAAAAACCATCAGTTCACCTCATGATTCTAAAATTGTTCTGGACTCTGAATCCTCTCTTACACATCTTGTGCTGAGAAACTACTGGTACTAATATGTGAACTATCAGTTCCTTCTTTGGGAGTCTTTTCCAAATGTAACTAGAAAGTCCATGCTTGTAAATTTCTACTATGACACTGCTGGGGAAAAAAAGGTCTATAGGCTTGGGTTTACTTAGAGTTACAAGTATACTCATTCATTATTTATGAATGCCGGTCATGTTTAGATCCACGTACTAAAGAATAGAAAAATTAATACCACAAAGACTTTACCTAATACCTAGATCATTGTGTGCTTTTGTAGGCTGAGCAAAAATGATTTTGACAAAAGTGACCCAGTGTACAGGAGATTGATGTCCTCCATAGTCAAAACATGGGCTTCCAGGCCATGCAGTAAAAAGCAAGTGAAACAGCACTGCGGTAAAAGACCAAAGGACAATGGGGCTATTCCAGAGACCTGTTTAGGAAAGCTGCTGTGTGGGCAGTTTTTGTTCAATAGCTGCATGCATGGGTAATGACCCATGCAATCACGGACCTTGACAAAGTAAACAGTTTCTCAACAGCATCTCCGAAAGACTAGACACACTTTTTAACTTCTGTATCTACAAGCAGAATCTGAAATGGTATAACATTATCTGAGAGGTATGAATTAAGACCTTCACAAAATGTAGGTCCAGTTTCTCAGTAATCTTTTGTAGAACACCCTAGGAGAAGGGTATGTTCACATCCTAGCCTGTTCAACCTACAAAATAGGAGAACTAGTTAGCATGATACAATCATATAAAGAATTCCATTCTGGAAGAGTAGTAATGAGATGCGAGAGACATAAAACTTCTGGCATGACCCTGAAACTGTCCCTCGGCCACTCCCCACCCCCAAACTGTCAAACTCAGCACAACGACTCAAGTAGGTAAACCCTTCCTCAGAAATGGCCATGCAACCGAAATGCTGTCAGCATGTGCATATGATTTAGTCATAACTTCCCTTGGAAGAAAAAAATAACATGGTTGTAAGAATATTTCTTATTGCTTCCCTCATTCCTTTCCTCCCTCCCTTCCCTTTTCTCTCTTTTTATTCCTTCTCAAGCTTCTTTGATATTATGTGTCAAGTATGGTCAGAGACAGTGAGGTGGGGCAGGGGGCATCTGGTGAGATGCAGAGAAAGGGAAAACAGATATTAAAAATGATATAGAAGATACTAAAACAATGAATACATTTTGGTCTTATTCATCTCATAATACAAAGTTTAATCAGAGAGACAGAGACGTGAAACAAAACAAACAAAACCCCTATAAGTGGACAAGGTAATGGTATCCTGTGAGTGCACAGAAGGTGCCGTGATAACTAGGCAGGTAAGCAATTGGATCACCAATCTTTGCAAGCCCTTGCCTGGATTGTGTGAAATGAGCAAATCAGATCCCACATTTGCTAGAATCCCAGGGCAACCATCTCCAATGTACTGGTTTTATTTGTTTATTTAATAAGTATCAGTATAGCACTTACATAGTACAAGGCCTCGAGAATTACTGAGATTTGAAGGACAGAGCATGGAGAATTAAAAGTGGCCGGAGGACAAACAGACAGGTCACCATCAAGACGAGGAAGTATAGGATGCCTCTCATGTGGGTGGTAAAATACAAAGGGCTTTGGAAGTTGTAAAGAGGAAGAAATCATTGTGTAGTTTGGGAATGTAGAGCTGGAAATAGGAGTCTGCGGGGAGACAATGACGTCGCTTATCATCTTTCCCTGCCTTGTTCGCTGCCCTCCTCCCTCTCAGCATTCCCTGAGCAGGGTACTCCCTGTCCCCGGGGCTCTTCCGCAAAGTGTGTCTTGCTCCTCCTAGTTTTCTTTGTTGCCGAACCCAGTTTTCACACTCTCATCTCAACTGTCTTGCAGAGCAAATAAATTCTCACTACTATGATAATAGGGTATAATGAATCAATACGCCAGAGCTGTGAGGTAATCCGCTTGCATTTTAAGGGACATTTTGGAGATAATGTCCCAAAGGAATGGTGAGAAATTTCCTGGGAACACCGCAGGCTGGTGGCAGAAATATTTTTGGATAAGTCGGTAGAGGTCTTTCAAATCTTACCACATAAGCAACCACTTTTTCTGCCATCATGCAGGGCTGTTCCTCTAAGTATATTTACCTTTTAAAAAAAGAAGAAGCCCAACTGTAGAAGACTCTGTTATTTAACTCAAACTTCGTTGTGATACCACCCACAAAGAGCTCCACACAATTTCCCTTATGCACCCACAGTCTAGCCCTGTGTGTTTTATGTCTTTTAGGAAAACCAGAAGTGACCTGTAATTATAAGCAAACATCACTATTTTATTTCGTGTTCATGTTAAATGTTGCTTTTACACTTTAAAAAGAACGATTGTATCATTAAAGGGATTTCTTTGGGTGCTTAGGACTTGTTTTTCCCCGTTTTTCAGAGAAGAGTAATCTGAAGAACCATAGGGCCCACATGTCCTATGCTCGTTCTGAAGCATGGGCAGCCAGACTTAGGTCCGGATGTCACCACAACTCTTCTGATGCTCCACCACTCCCTTTCCATGGCCACCAGTTCCCAAAGGTTCTAGATGCCATATTTTGTTTAGTTTTTAAAATTAAGAAAACAAAACATAATTTTGTTTTGAATATTTTAGAAGAATTTCACAATGCCTTTCGAGAAAATTGAAGTGCTTGGTGTTGCAAAGTCAAGGTGGAAGATAATTGGCATAGAGGCCAGATGAGGGATATAATTTTTTTTTTTTTTTGCTTAATTGTAAGCCCCACAATAATCTCTTCTCAATTATTGCATATATTCTTATGCAGGGTCTGTTTTCTAGATATATAGCTATCAATAAAAATGATATGTGAATGCGAAAGACACATTTCATGCTTTCCTGCCAAAGCATTCACTGGCTGGAGAGAAGGCCAGGGTAATATTTTTATTTGGAAAGGTCAAACCCTTATTTGGAAACCCCTATGTGTCAGGTTTAAAATTCTTAAAAAAAAAATTTTTTTTTAAACTCCCCTTACTCTCTACACAAATCTTTGAGATTGTTTAGCTCTATAGATTTCCACCTGTCAGTCAGTCTGCAGACAAAAGACTCAGGCCTGTTAGGATGGCCAGCTTCAGAAGAGGTGCACCTTGTCCTGACTGATGAAAGCAGACACATTGATGGCCAGCGTCCCATTATTCATCCTCCAGCAGTAGGGGAAGTCTCAAGCTGGTTTTGCAGCTTTTTGTACGCTTTACCAAAAAATGGAAGGAAAACATGGGGAGTTATAAGAAAGCCTGAAAATTTTCCTGGCTGAGAAAATTTTAGCATCAAATCATTAGTTTAAAAAAAGCACAAAAAACCAAAGAAACAAACTCTTCCTACGTGTGCTCTGGGTTTCTTCTCCCCATTCTTCTTCTCTCCCAGTCACTGGAATGTTCTTAAAGAATAACTGACGAGGCCATTAAAATGAGAATCAAGGCGGCATTTGTGTTGTGACCTTTTGGCAGGATATGCTGTCCTCACACATTAACTCTGCAGTGACAAAATTTTGCTTTTTTCCCCCTTTTCCTGCCATGGAACAACCCCAAAGGAAAACTGAGAAAGATCCCACTTGGATAAGTCCTGATTAAAGTATTTCAACTGGATGGGGTTCTCTTCTCCCTCCTTGCTGTGGTCCTCAATTTTTTATTCTATTTTGTTACAGTCTAGTGAATAATGCCATGTGATAATTAGGGCTCATCCATTTTTGCCAACTCACGTCTGTGGTCAATACATTGGAGACTTAAAAGGTTATCAAAATATAGTCAAATAAGCTTAGAACTCCAACTGTCAGACTGAAATTTTAATCACAAAATGTTCAATATATGCACAGAGGTACACACACATACATACACACATACATGAAAACAGCAAAGAGTGAGCTGTAGGACAAGAATTTTAGCGGAATATTTTTCATGATAGAAAAAAATGTGGTTACAGTGTTCAACACCTAGCTTTAAAATTAAGGAAGTTGAAATTAGAAATCATTTAAAATTAATACTTTAAAATTGTTTTCAAATTCATATATTATACATAGTCTTTCATATTTAAAAGATTTAAATGATAAACACAAAAATACATCACCTGCCATAATCTAGGATCATAAGTAAGTAAGATACAAATTTTGATCTGAGTCTGTTTTTAACATTACATCTTCATAAGAATATTTTATGAGTGTAGTGAGAAAAAATCTATAAAAGGAAAATATTTTGGCATTCAAACATTTTACAGCAGGCATTTTTTTAACTAAAAAGGGAGGAGGAAGAGAGGAAGAATAAAGGGATGAAAGAAGAACTAGAAAAGGAAGGGGAAAGAGAAAGAACTGGGGGAAATAGAAGAGGAGGAAAAAGAAGAGGGGGAAGGAGGAGGACAAACAAAAAAGGGAGGAGGAGAGCAGGGTGTGGGAAGGAGGTAAAAGAGCTAATGAAGGATTTTTCCAACCCTATACTGTAATGATCTTTGTAATTTGACATTCATAGCATGTCATCCTGAGTTAAACTCGACCTCAAAGTTTAGAGATATACTAAAAACAAAACAAAACAAAAATATTTTAGTGACTTGATCGGTATTAAAATTCCTGAGCTATATTTTCTTCATTATGGAAAAAATTCTATGTACATCTCCAAACCATTCAGCAATTTATGGATTTAATAAATAAGATAAAACTTGAATACTGTAAACACTTCTCAGGACCATAGAAAACATGTACTCTTCCTTGGGCTTGAATATATGTGGAAACATCCCCCTGTGGCATTATTCATGGTAGTTGTATTTTTTAGATTGTTAGGACGTTCTTAAAATCAGATTTGGAATTTTTAAGCTACATAATGCTATCTGTTGGTTTCAGGAAAAAAAAAAATAAGCACTACTTTTTCCCATCTCATTTAAAATATAGGAGAATCAAACTGCAGAAACTAATCTAAATCAGAAATGCATTATGAAGCAGTCACCTTTTGCATTCGAAGAAAAGCTCTGTGTGTTTTTTTGCAGTCCTGAGCAATTGTTAAAAAAGTCACGTGTTGCCTGTCAGGTCTGAGATATAAATTCAGCCAAACATTTGCATTTAAGATAATTAGCTTAGTTGGCATTTCAAAGATCAAGTGGGCAGTTTCAATTCAGCAAAATCTTTCATTTATAAAATCAAGCAAGAATTTCAAAAAGATGAGATGCTAAAGACTATTCAAAAGTAGACTTTAAAAACAGTGATGTTGGGCCACAGCTTGATTCTTCTGTTTGAAGCTATAATTATCCTACTGTATTGAGAGATGAAGATTCTTGTAGTATCTGTTTTCAAAGATGTGTTGTAAACCCTTGGAGGTACAAAGGCACATTAAAAGCCCATTAATTATCTTTTCTTTATACCAATTCATTAAATTTGTATCCTAAAATTAAGTTTCCACTGTGTTGCGATTTAGAAAATAAATCTGGAGATTATCACAAGATTTTACTTTTAGACAAAATTTATTTGAACACTGATTATTTCACTTAATTTTTCTCTAATAATATATTAGCACTGATGTTACTATTGATTAAAGGTACTAAATTCACAAATATATTTAGTTTCCTTAATTAAGTTGAAGTAACATTTAGTAAAAATTCAGGTACAGAATAAAATAGAGATATAACGTGCAAAGAAGTTAATTAATAGTATCTTAACATTGGAATCTTCAGACCTCAGTGGTCATTTAATTTAAACTCTTTCTCAAATCAGAGAGCGCCATAAAAATAGGCTGACACTTACTCATCCTCTGGTTGCTTACCTTCTGGGATGGAGAGCTCATTTCCTCACAAGACAAACATTTACATTATTGAACTTAAATATTATCTGTCTTCTTGCATCTCTTATCCATTGATTTTATATTTTCCTTTTGAAACATTAGAGAAAATAAGTCTATTCCTTCCTGCACATGATATACCTCCTAATATTAAAAAATCCTATTCTGTTCTCAATTAGATCTTCCCTTCTCTAGTTTTCCAACCACTCTTTTATGGCATGATTCTCCGACAAGATTCTGAACAATCCCATCTAACTTATTCTAAATTCTCTCTACTTTGTCCCATACCATATCTAGAACTATATTCAGTATTCTAGATGTTGTCTGACTAGTGCTGAATACATGGATGGAGAAAATCTCAACTGATTTGAACAGTGTTTTTTCTGTTAATGCAACATAAAAACATGTAATTGGCATATTGGAGAAAGGGTTTGGTGGTGGTGGCTGTTGTTAGCTGACATCATCTTCGGTTTGGTTGCTGCAATCTGTGGTCAACTAAAGCACTCTGATCTTTTTCAAGTCAACTGCTGCCAAGATAGTTTTTCATTCTGTTTTATATGTTCCTTATTTTTGTTGTTATTGTTGTTTTTAATCTCCAAGCAGAAATTGAATGTTGATCTTGTTAAAAAGGCAAAATTTTGATTCTGTTAAGGTTATTTTGAATCTTAATTTAACATTTTCTTGTATGTTAGCTATCATGCATATTCTTGGAGCTCTGCAAGTTTGATAAATAAGGCCTCTTCTCACAAAATTCATGGATGGAAGGTTAGACATGACAAAATCAGAAAAAACTATGGAATTCTATGTTTCCATAGAAGTCTCGTGGCATGTTATGAAAGATCCTTCTCTAGTCACTGATTAACATACCTGCGTGTGGTCATTCAAATCTAAGTTATTACCTTGTGAGGAATTTCATCAAATGGTTTCAAAATCAAGCAGCAGAGTGAAAGGTGGCGTAGACAGCATGGAGATTAAGGGTACCAAGCTCAGGCCCCAGAGTGCCAGGGTTTGAACCTGGACTCTGGCTCTTATCAGCTATTTGGGTTTGCCTTTGTTACTTACCTTCTCTGGATTAACTTTCCTCATCTCTAAAGTAGAGATGATGAAGAAGAAAAAGAAGAAATGAAGAAGAAGAAGAAGAAGAAGAAGAAGAAGAAGAAGAAGAAGAAGAAGAAGAAGAAACAAAGTATACATAGAGTTGTTTTAAGGATTAAGTGAGTAAGTATATCTAAAGTACTAAGGAAAATACCTGACATATAATAAACACAACATTGTGACCAAAAGTAACCCTACATTTCATAGCACTCTTTGACCTATCAGCTTTTGTGAACCATACTCTTACCAATCATTGATTTAATTTCTCAAAGGTAGTAAGCCATTAATAATTTATTCTAAAAATTTATCTAGAATAAAAATTAAGCCCATGGTTGATAATTTTAAAATAAAACTTTTTCGTTTTTCAAAGTACATAAACATGATATAAAAGAGGGTTTCATATATTCTTTTGAAGGCTTCTAAGAAGAATAAAAATTTTAAATGACATCAGTCTTTTTATATGTATTTGATACTGTATTAGTAAAATATGTGATTCTAAATTAAAGCAAAGAAAGTGTGCTTAATCTTGATTCATTATATTAAAAAGAAAACTTTACTGCTTCTTTTTTTTTTTTTTTGGCTTTACTGCTTCTTGAAGACAATTGTTTGGTATGAAAACTGACACACACACACCCAATAGTTTTTAAATTTTAAATTTAAGATTATCTCCTTTGTTCATGTTATTTCACTATAATATTATCAATTCTAAAGTATATTTTGCTTAAAAATACTGTCTGAATGAACCTTATGATGAAAACTGGCATTCAAACTTCTGTTGAAAGATTTGTGAAAACCCCCAGCACTTCCGTGTAATTTCGTGAAGAAGAAGAATGCACTGTTCTTGTTGAAAAGTACTTGGATTAGCTGCAACTAACAGATTTCTGGGAGTCAAAACCAAAACTTTTTCCAGTAGTGTGAATTCAGCCAATAATGACAAAGGTCAGCAGAGGTCAGACTCGGCCAAGCAGGTGTGTGCTTCTTCCTTGGAGTGTGACAGGGAGGTGCTGATCTTGCGCTCTTTCTGCCTCTTTTCCACTTGTTTGTGAAAGCCAACAGAAAGCACTAACACAGTTTTTTGCCTTCCTCTCTCCTCTTCTTCCCCAATCCAAGTAATCCCAATACCCAAGATGGTAATCCCCAAATCACCAAACCTAAAATGATAGCTTGTATAAATATTATCATGATTTTGTTGTCATTTATTTCTCGTGTGAAACAAATAGAGGTGTATCGATATGCTCTTCTTTCCTCACTTCTTTGATTGTTAAATGACTTATCTTAAATAGTTACTTTGTGATAACTTCATCTCAGACATTGATGCTGTGATGACAGAGTTAAAGCCAAATGCCATCTTCTTAATCATCATTAACCAAAAAGAGCTATAGATAACATTCATCTGTCAGATCAGCAAAGACTCAACTTTGGGTGGAAACCTAGAGAGGCACAGAGGTAGTTTACCAGCTAGTTTATGTCAAATCTTTCAACACTGATGCCTAGCTTTCAATTCCAAACTACACAGGAGCATTAAATTAAATTTCCGTCACTACTATATTTTTCAATAGTGGATTTTTCCTTATCTTGGTTCTCTATCATCTTGAACTCATTTCCCCTCATATTTGGAATTCAAATAGGAAGAACGAAAGGTACTGCATATAATGAGATAAGGAATAGGGTGAACAGGAAAATAATCTATGGGTAGATAAGGCTATTGACTTTTAGTCTTATAACTGATTTAAAGACTAACAGTAGAAGCCAAAAACAAAGTATTTTCCCCCAATAAATACCTGCCTTTATGTTAGAATTTATGGAATTCTTCCTCTAGGTATCTTTAATGTGGTTGGTATTACTAGTCTCATCTTGGTAAGTCTTATACTGCACTGAGCGAGATCAAGGGCAATTCACACGTGGGACTGCATCAGCGTGCTGTAAACAAAACTTAAAAATGAAACGAAAGAGTATGACTTTTGGATCCACATCAGGGCAGTCTTATGTGCATTCCTAACTCTGCCAGCTGCCTGGTGAGACTGAATAGTTCTTATCCTTATTAACAGTCTCAGCTTTTTTCCTTCTCTTTCTCTTTTCTCTATAAAACAGGTATGATCCCTACTTCTCAGGATTTGAGGAAGATTTCATTAACTGGCATATCCAAAATTTCTAAAATCATTGCATACTTGATAAATGTGTCTTGCCTTCCTCTGATGCTCTGATGTTTTTAGTAAACAGTTATGTTGAATAATTACTAATTAAAATTACATTTTCATTGTATTACATTGTTTGCTAAAGATTTAACCTTTGGTTTAGAGGTTATATATTTCATTTCACAATATACAAATCTACATGAAACAAATGTTTCTGGTTCAAAGTTAATGCTGGACACTTTCAAGCTGAGAGTAACAACTTTAATAATAGCTATGAACTCTAAGGTAAAAATTCCCAAACTATATTATCTCAGTTATGGGTATTTACACAGAAAGAAACCTTATTTATTTATTTATTTATTTATTTATTTATTTATTTATTTGATATTTCCTGTTGATAATGAGGGAAAATTACTTAAAATTCATAGAAATAAGAAAATGCCATAATGAAAGTATTAATGAAAATTAATAGTGAAATGAATCTGCTTGTGTATTTTTTACCAAAAGACATTTGATTTTTCATTTCAATACACTGACTTAGTTTAAAATAGCTCAGAAAATAACAACTTAAACTGCAATTATTTGAGGTCCAACTTAAATATTTTTAACTGAAATAAATGCAAATCCCTTATTATGGTTGTATTAAAACAGTGTGGTACCAAGAAAATATGATTTTTTTGTGTGTTTGTGCTGAATAATATATCCATCACATCTCAGATAATCCAATAAGTGCAACCAGATTGCAACATTGTCAGAACACCAAGATTTAAAATTAGAAATGGGACAAACTTGTTTGAAAGTCATTGAATATCTTTAACCAAGGTTTGATGGAAAATAAGGAGGAGCACATGAAGTCCCAAATGATAAAATTACTATTTGCTCTTTTATAATTACTCCTCACTGGATGTCCTACCATTATAGTAACTGGTATTCAGAGTGTTACAGAATTATTGTGCATAAGATGAAAATGAATTTTATATCCATAAATCTGTCAAAAATCAGTAATGACTTTAATTTTGTGTAACAGATTCTTTTATAGATAGTGTGGTAGAATTGACAACTTTTTTCACTTTTGTCTTTTGGAAAAAAAAAAGGAAAAGAAAACAGAATTCTTTTCTTTCTTGAAATAATGCTCTTAAATGGTTTGTACCTAGAGTAAAATCAGCCTAACTTACTTCCTACAAACAACTTCCACAATAATTTCTTATGAAATTCAAATTATTTAAGAAGTTATTTAATGGAAGTAATGGGGTTTGTGAAAACATTTTAGAGCATTTTGAATATTGTTTTTTTTGTTTCCCTTTTGCTTAAATTCCTCTTCATCTTTGGAGAGAAACAGATTAATCTCTCAACCACACCGTACTTGGAGTCTGTAGTTACATGCCTCTCTCCTTTACCCCCCTACACATCACTTTAATCCTAATGAAATAGTTACATTTAAAAAGTGAAGTTTTATAGCAATACTTTGGAACACGTGTTCCTTTTTCATGAAAATAATAGCCATTAAGTTCCCAGGTTAGCTCACCAACATCTCTGGAACCAGTGCTATATGGTGAGACTATAAACTCCCAAGGCTATGGCAGCCTTCCCAAGAGCAAAAATACATGATGAAGAGATGCACTGGGAGGCTGTTGTTGGGGTCACAAGTGGCAAAGATGAAGGAACAGAAACCAGATTAGGTAAAGCTTTAGACATGGTAATGCTGACTAACAGTTACCAAATACTTACTCTCTTAGGTACTACTTATGATGATTCTGTGTATTTTACATAAAATATTCAAATGTTATAAAATTCCTAAGAAGTAGGTGCCATTATTGTGCTTATTTTCCAGGGGAAGAAACTGAGGCATACAGTAGTTAAATAACTTACCCAAGACTGCATATCTCTAAAGTGGTAGGACTAGAATTCAAGTCATGATAGCTTGGTGTCAAAATTCATGCTCTTAACCACTACACCCTAATGCCTCTTGGCATTGTAACAAACACCACAATCACATTTTCTTCACTCCCTCATCTCTCTAGGGTCACCAGAAGTATGCCGACCTACACCTCTGCAGTTTCTCAAGAGGGCAGTCATTCCTCCCTTGTTCTCAACTGGAGAACTTAAGGTATGTTTTCTTCACATGGGATGAGGGCAAATTCTCTTTGTGCCAATTTCTGTGTAGGTCAAGTATGGAAATCAACTCTTATTAATATATATACATATACATGTGTATGTATATATATATATATACATGCATATATATAAAACATCTTAATAAAATGGTATTACTTGGTGTTTACTGTGTGTGATACATATGACTTAAATGGATAACCTTCTCTTAATAAGTCCAGTCAAAACTGTTTCATAAATACTTTTATCTTGTATTGAGTTATTCTTTCAATCACTTCAATCAGTCACAAGCTTTGCCATCTAAAAGTTACTGTGTGCGCTTTTGTGAGTCAGGGTTATACAATGAATGTGGCATAGTTTCTGCCTTCAAGGAGTTTACACTATAGTTCTAAAGATAAAACCTCTAAATAAATATATACTGGGCAGAAGGTAATGAGTTTTATAAGAAATATACACATTAAATGTTACAGGATTTTTATAGAATAGAGACATTCTTTCCACTTAGAAGTATAAAACAAAGATTTAACAGAGATGGTGAAATTTGACCTGGGCCCTAAATAATTTTGGAAAAGATTTTGATGGACTTCCTATAAACCAGGATCTCTCGTTTCAGAAACTTACTGAGTGAATTTGGGCAAAAGAGGAACTTGCTAGAAGGATATTGAGGAGCTCAGTGATCTCTAGGAAGGCTAGAGAATCATGCTGTTAGGCAATACAGCCAGATGGAAGACCCCCAATCACGCTTTGAGAATGAGCTCTTGCCCATGCCACAGGACACTACTGTCTTTGCAACCTTGGGAAATTTTTCTTGCTACAACTACCTCTGCCACCAGAAAAAATTCCTTCTGGTTCCTCTTTTTTGCATCGGTATCCACAGATTAAAAAGGCAGAGACTATCACGAGTGTCCATATTTATGCTGCAAAGAAAAAGAAAAGCAAATGCCCGGCGTCTCTAACTCTCCCTTTCTCTCCTGCCATGGGAAGATGGCTGAGCCCCTTGTGAAGATTCCTAGGGCTTTCAGATGCCCTATGATCTAAAAAGTGGCCATAGTTAACCAAAGGTGGAGGGAGTGTGGAAGAGCATTCCCCGAAGAACAAAAGGCATTAGAGAAAGCATCCAGATAAAGCTGCCTGCAGCGTGGTCAGAGAAATGAGCATCCTGTGGTGTTTCTACAGTATAAGAGTCCATGGAAAGGGTTAAAAGAGGTGGTGGGAAAGCAGAAAAGACTAGAATGCAAACTAGGTCAGATTATAGACCTTGTTAAATATCAAGCAAAGGAATTTAGTGTTTTTGCTTTTTTTTTTTTTTTTAATATCCGTGATGGAGAGTCATGGAGGCTTAGGGCAGGGGAATGATTCGGCTTGCGCATATAAGCCTTATTGTCTGTCTTTGAGAAAGAGAAATTTATTTGACACTTGGTTCTTTTTGATGCTAATTTCTGCTTTTAGAATTTGCTTTGTGAAATGCTTTACTCTCTGAATTTCTAACAAGATAACTTGGAGATTTCATCATCTTCCAATATGATTTTGATTTTGAATAATACATGAGAAAGCATGAAATAAAATCAGACATTTTCACATCTCATGTCTTATGGGATGTTTAAAAAAAAAGTCCTCATGGTAAATGACATTTCAAAGAATTTGGCTGGTCTGAATACTAGCAGATCCCTCCCCCCCAACCCCAAAAGTAAGACCTAAAAGGGCATTTCATCAACCACTATAAATTATAGTTTTCATGGTTTTTTCAGTCTCTTGGAAAATAGCTTGGCTATTTCACTTTTTCTTTCTTCTCCTCTTCCCTTCTTTCTACCATTAAATGAAATTTGAATGTGACCACTGTACACTCTTGCTGAGCTCTAGTTTATTATCCATTTAAAAATCTGTTCTTCTTTAGTTTATGTATATTATTTTACTTCAAAAAAAGATTTTGAAGGGAAATATTCAACGGAAAACATACCTCAGGTCAGTAAAAAAGAAATGGAGGGACCAATTAGAATGGGGACAAGAAGAAAATATGCTAAGCCTAGGTGAGAGTTTCTGTGACTCAGCTTCACATTGACTCAACTTCCTTGAATTTAAGGCAGAAAGAGAAACAGTGAAAGAGATTACCAGCAAAATTGAGCTTCATAGTTTTGAAGAAACATTTTCTAAGTACTAAAATTTCAAACATGTGACTTTATATGGGGCATATGGAGTGATTTAAAAAGCAATCTCATCAACATTTAAAAAAATGCAGAAGCAAATTTCACAGGGTAAATTATTGAAAGTTCATTTTTCCATGATATTTAGAAATAAACAACTTCTAGATATTTATAAACAAGAACAGTTCTGGTAAACTCATACACATATGGAGATGTAATTTGAAAATATTTGTATGTAGGAAGCAAGAATGAGCAAGAGAAAATATGCTGTAGAGTGTCCATTTCTTCCTTCCTCTTTCATATCTGAGTCTTATTTATTTCTTCCTTCCGTTAGTAGTTATACATTTATACTATTAGGAGTATTTCTGATTAATAAGAAAACCATGGTGTCATTAGCATATATGATAGACTTAGTCTCCTATTGATCATGGCCAAAGGAAAACGCTTTTAATCATAGACAAGTATGATTTTTTGAGAGTAGCTGCAGCTCAGAATCTTTTCTTAATTATTTCCTATCTCTTCAACTAGCTTATGGTTACTTTTATTCCTTAATATACCACAACACAGGTAGTAGACACTTGTAATAGATTTTCTAAATAAATGACTACATTTCAATTGTCTTTAACTATAACATGCTTTTAAGTTCTATGTATGGGATACCTTTAATGTTCTCATTTGCTTTATCAGAACTGATATATTTATAAAATGTCTGTAAATTAGAGTGGTCTAAATGTATTTTCCTGAGATTATCAAATAGGATGTTCTCCACATTGACGATCACAGCCCCATTTGATTTCACTGGATGCTAAAAGCACTGTTGCATTGAATGTAGTTTAAGTTGCTAGATTATAGAGGTCCCCAATAAGGAGTACTGTTAACTTTTACTTTACTGTGGCAAAATGAGCAAAGACAAACATGGAAATAGTAATTTGGCTGTGCTTTTTCAAAAGAAAGTCTTTTTCAAGGCTTAGATGAATAGGACATGTCAGCAGTCCAATGTTTAATTCCAAATGAAAGTTCAGATCATTAACTATAAGCATTACACTTATAATGAACCCCAAATATGATTATGTTGGCCTTTCATTAGTCTTTTACTTTTGGGGATGTTTTCTCCAAGAGACTTATTTCACTAACTTAAGCCCAGAGCAGTTTCCTATTAATAAAGAACTTAACTAATGGAGCAAAAATGGTCACTTAGGTTTAGGGATTTAATGTCTTAGGATGATGACCAAATAAATTAAGCTTTAGTGGCATCGCAAAAGGAATTAATAATATCAGCTGAAGGTTTAAAAAATAATTTACATGTTTTAATCAAAGCAAGCTTCACCATTAAATTTAAACAATTTTAGGGGTGCCTGGGTGGCTCAGTCATTAAGCGTCTGTCTTTGGCTCAGGTCATGATCCCAGGGTCTTGGGATTGAGCCCCACATCAGGCTCCCTGCTTGGTGGAAAGTCTGCTTCTCCCTCCGCCTCTCCCCCACTTGTGCTCTATCTCACTCTCTCTCAAATAAATAAATAAAAATCTTAAAAAAAATAAAAAATAAAAAATAATTTTAAATGAATACAAACATAATGATACATTCCATATCGTAAAGGATATATGCATGTGTGTGTGTGTATGTGTGTGTGTGTGTGTGTGTGTGTGTGTGTGTGTAATCACCACATTGAAATTGAAAGCTGGTCATGAAATGAAGCCTAATGTGGTCTGTTTACTAGCGCATAAAATACTAATGACTATCTTACACATAATTGCCTCTTAGTGTTTATGCATTTACTAGAGCCTGAGGCCTTTCAACGACACATACTTTAAATACACAATTATTTCAGGCCACTCCAGTAAATAGAATCATTGTAATCACTAACCTCTACATATTCTATTTACTTATGTGGACTGAGTAGTATCATAGATTGGCACCCGAGAGGTGTTAACAGTAAAATTGCCTTTCATGTTCACTGTATTTACCCTAAATATCCTTCTATTTCTGCTGAAAATCCATTTCTTTAGAATTGTTACCATATATATTTATATTTATTATATATAATATAAATATTAAATAACAATATAAAATAAATATTATAATATATAATACATAATATATTATAATGTGTAAGTAATAAAAATATAAAAATATATATGTATATATATACATGTATGTGTGTATGTATATATATATGTATATATACATGTATGTGTGTGTATGTGTGTATATATACACATTCAGAATCCTAAAAGTGGTATAGGATAATATTAGAAATTCTAATAGATAACAAACAGGATCTTCTAGAGTCCCTGTAGGCACATTGCAGGGACCGCCACCACTCAAAAGGGTTAATACCAGAATGAGCTGGCCTAGATGCTTTAGCAGACAAAATTCAGAAGAGGGTAGCTGAGGGCTTTCCCAGTAGGATTTCTGTTATGGGGTCCAAGAAACTGCTGGCCCATTAGTAGTGGGAAGACCAGAGTAGATGTCTATCAGAGAATGTCCAAGAACAGACTGGAAGGGAGGAGAATTAAACGAGAATGATTTCAATGTCAGGATGGGTTCAGAGGGAATATCGTCTAGGGGTGTGACCTCCAAACTCAGAAATGAGGTTCCTACAAGGGCTGATAAACCAGATGGACAGATTAGGGCTCTGAAGGCAAGGCTCTCAGAACCTGTCTTTCCTGTTTTCAAGGTGGCCTGACCCCAAGAGACCTAGTCAGGAGAGCTAGGTCCGACCCCTGGGAAGCTGGCAGTTTATGAGTGAAGAATGCAGTTTTAAAACAATCTGTTCTTTGAATGCCTTCATGGGAGATGACTGATATTTCCTTTACTGATTGTGGAGATGGAGTTGTTTCTAGCATGAGGGCTTCATTTACTTCCAACTAATTATCAGCTCAATTGTGCCTTTATTATAAAGATGGCAGGTACCATTTTTCTCAAACAGAAGATAAATGAGTTTAAACTGTGTTTCAGATAAACACTTTGGTAGAGTACAATGCTTCAGTAACATGAAAATTTCAAATTTTCAGGAACATGAAAGATTTTTCTCACTGAAGTTTCCATGAGTGATCTCTCTACCAATGTGTGCCTGCTCACCACTATTTCTGCAGTACCTAGGGTGTATTTTATAGGCTCAGCGGCAAGTCCCATCTGCTGTGTCAGCCATGCCATTGTTACCAAATTGCTCTACAGGCCCAGCTTCCACCGATGTGATGACCAGAGTCACCACAATGCTGCTCTGCCAAGGTGCGCATTCCTGCTAAAACCTAGAAAGTGTTGGCAGAGGAGGAGACATTGCAGTAAGTCAGGAGGAGGCAGCATGGCTGGTTTTTGGAGCTGCACGGTGCCAGAATGTCACACCCCTGACCCTCTGCCACCACTGAGCTTGGGACACTACTTTGTCACATGTTCTTCGTTCTGATACCGCTGAGAGACTGTTTTAGGGACCCTAGCCCTCTATCTCTTTAAACTTTTATGTGGAGAGGTTCCTTCCTTTAAAAAAAATTTCCCATTTTACAGATGAGAAGTGTATAATTTGAGGAACTTGCCAATGGTCACCTAATATGGAAGTAATAGAGAGATGATTTACAACTAGCCATCTGAATTAGGAGTGTCTGTGTTTGAACAATTATGCTGCTTTGTTCCAGGTAATCTGTTACTGAACCAAGTTTCTCTGTGGAGATCTCTCTTCTCTTACAATGATTTCTTTCAGTTCCTCAGGGAAACAGATTCCTAGTAAACCAGACCCACTTTAGAATATCCAGAAATATCCAAGCAGGACTTGATCTTGGTATTTCCAGTATATGAATATTGGAAAATATTTACCACCACTCCATTTGGGCCTCTCTCTATTAGGCTTGTCCCTGTGGGAGGATCGTACTTCCTACCCTTTGATGGCAGTCTTGGTCTTACGACCAGCTTTGGCCAGTGAAACTAACTAGAAATAGTTTGTGCTATTTCAGAGCAGAAGTCTGAAGGGTCAGCTCTATTTTCCTTCTGCTTCAAGACCAGAATGTACAGATAGAATGTACACCCTGGATCCCAGAGTGAGAAAGATATGGACCAGAGCTGGAGTTGAAATTTGTTTTTTTGTAAGGCAGTGGAACGTTGAGGTTGTTTATTATCAAGCATAACTTAGCTTAAGCTGGCTGAGAGAGGAGTCAACACAGTGTGGGCAAAGGCTTAGATCCCTGGGAAGGTCAGCTGCTGCCTCTGTCTCTTCTGAATCTGATAAGGTATCATTCCTCTGCTATAGGGCCAAAAGCAATTATCTGCTCTCTGAAAATATGGCTTAGCATTACTCAGGTAAACTTAATCGGAAAGAGTAACTGATTTGTTTTGGTACAGTGAAGTAGAGGAAGAAATCAAAGGTGCCTTCCACGTTTGCATTGCATGTGGAAAACCCTCTCTTGCTTCACATTAGTTAGTGTATACACAGTTGTGTTTTCTTAAACACATGGGGGAAAAATCCAAGATTTAAATATGAGATTAGGGATGGTCTTTGCACAGTGAAAAGAAGCAGTCTAGACTTGTCTTTCCAGACAAAAGTAATGCTCCATGAAGTTCAATCAAACTCCCTGGTGTCCTACATTTAGTAAAACATATTTCTTTAATATGTGGTATAGTGATGCATATTTCTATCAAAGACTTCAAGAGGAAGGGGGAAATGGAGCTGGTGCTCTGACTGCTATATACTTGCTGTGAAGTCATTCTTAATATCACCTAAACACAGGTTAAATTGTTTTGTAATTCTTGGCTTACAGGCCTTCCATTGTAAACTGTGATGAACTTCAAGTTATTAAACAGCATCTTTTCATCTTTAGAACCCTAGTGCCTCGCTCACTGTAGGTTATTTATAAATATTTTATTTTGATTCATCTCCAGACTAGAGTCAGATTCAGATTTGACTAATATTTACTGGATGCTGTTTGCTAGACACATTGTACTAAGCACTTTGACATGTTATTTTTACCAAATTCTTAGAAGTTATATTACGATTTTTATTTTATAGCTAAAGAAATAGAATCTTTAGAGTAAAAGTTACACAATGTGACATAATAAAAACAGAGGCAGAATTTGAACCCAGGCCTCTCTGGGTCTGTGATTTCTTATTTTTACTATATTATAGTTTTATTTTATTACTGAAAAAGACTACCCACACATATACCTTATGACCTTATCTCTAAAAAGAAGAATAAAAATAATTAACAGTTCAAAGTATCCTTCAAGTTTTTTAAATAAATTTGAAACATTGGATTTTCAAGTTAATGCCCAAATCATACTTTCAGAGAAACCTCAAAAATTAAAACAGACTCTCGGGAAATGTTACTTGACAGAATAGACAGAATAGAAGCTTAACATTTTGTGCCTTATAGAAAATTAAAAACTATGGCAATAAGGCACTTTGGCAATAAGACAGCAAAAATCTTCATAAATTTTGTAGACTGCCCCCATTTATACATTTTGTTATCACTTTTTTACCTCTCCATCATGATTCACATTTAAGCCCTTAAAATCTGAAAAAAAAAGTGGCCTCTTGGGGGAACAAAAAGAATGAAGGGAGTCAGAAACATTGCATCTTGCCATTCCAATACAGCCAAACTTGGAGGAGAAGGATCTTTTGGGATTGAGACATCTACAGAGAGGAGAAGAGAAGGGGATGTAGCTCCAGGACCTATGGAAGAAGGAAAAGGAAGAAAAAGAACTAAGAATTAACGAGGCTCATGTGAGACAACCAGGCAGTGCTCCTGGAAGATTACTTGCCATCTTTAAGACTGTGTTTTCCCTTTTTTAAAATGGGAATAATCACTCCTACTTCACAGTGTTTCCTTGATGTTAATTGGATCACATGTATATTGCACCTAGGATTGTTCCTATCACATAATAATTCAGAGTAGAATTGGGCTTGGTGCAGTCAGTAAATAATACTTCCCTTCTCTACAGTAAATGTTTATTTTTTGATTTGCTTATCTCTGGTGATGACACTTGCTTATTTTAAAGCTCAGGTCCTAGTGGAGTCTTGTGACTTGTCTTTCTTTCAAAGGAAACACAGAGACAGATAATAGACTGCCTCTGTTGTTTTGCTTCTATATGACTCTTTCTCAAGGCCTCATATACACCCATATCCCTCAAGATTCTTAGGAAAGAAATGAAGTTCTTTAGGAAGTACATGGACTAATGTCTTTCTTCTGCAAGACCAGGGCAAGGGTACAAATGGAAGCTCACATACGTTATATCTAAATACTTAAAATTCAGAAACAGCCAACAAACTATTTTGTGAATTATGTTCTATCTTCTCTTCTTGACAGAATATCTTCATAATAAAAAATTTTTTAATGCATTAAGCAATGATTTTTACTTTATTAAAACTAATAAACGTACTTAGAACTACTGAATTTAATTTTTATTGCACATGTCTGGATGTTTTGTTGAAGAGGCACTGATATCAGATGAGTAACTTCAAAAAGACAAACATAATCATAATTTATTATACATTTGTTCCATAAAATTTATTTTTATTGCCTTCATTTTAATAAAATCACTAATTGTGTTAGTTAAAATCAAGATTTTTATATAATTTGGGCTCTACTGATAGTAATGCCTAATTAGGCAACCATATGAAGCCATTGAAATTTTTAGATAATTTTGTTTAATGACCTTAAGTTTGGAGAAATTGCTTTGTTCAGACAGGAGCAACTAGACTTGTCAAAAGCCAACTTAAAGCCATACTTAAATTTGAAATGAACAAAAAATTTTAGGTATCATTTTCAAACACAATAATGGGGGCTTATATTATAAATTGTTGGTAAGAAGAACTATTATGAGATATTTTGATTTCATCATATAACTTTCTATATTTTGACTTCCATAAATTCTTTTTTTTTTTTACTTCCATAAATTCTTAAAGCAATCTCTCCATCCATACATAATCAGTATTACACTTCACCTATGCTGTCAGGATTATATATATACATAATAAACATATATATAGACATGTACAAATACATAAAACTTTAGAGTAATATGAATTATTTAATATTGCAGACTTTCTCAACTGCCATTTGTAAAATAATGCCAATTTGTGAGTATCTCCGGAACAACAAATTAGAAAACAAAGCAAAAAAATGGATGCTTCTGCACTGTTTCTAATATTCCACAGGGGAAGGGAGGGAAGACTGAATGGAAAATAATCAGAGAAGGAGACAAACCATGAGAGACTCTTAACTATAGGAAACAAACTGAGGGTTGCTGGAGGGGAGGGGAGTTGGGGGATGGGGCAATTGAGTAATGGACATTAAGGAGGGCACTTGATGTGATGACCACTGGATGTTATATGCAACTGATGAATTATTGAGCTCTACATCAGAAACTAATGATGTACTATATGTTGGATTTAAATTAAAAAAAAGAAAATGGATGCTTGCCACTACTAGAAAAATATATTTCGTTATGTAAGAAACAGCATTCATGGTATTTAAAAGAAAAGATTTGACCAGTTAATGAATTTGTCTTTTCTCTTATTTGAGTGCTCTGCTCATCTTCTATTCTGAAACAACATCTGTATCTGATGTTTTCAGTGACTCAACACACAAACTTTAAGCTCATTCAGACATAGGTACTAGTCTGAATGGTGCTCATCATGAGACTAGACATTTAGGGTTGTGGGTCATAGTGTATGAGCACTAGTGCTGGATCCTGAGTGACAGAGAACCCATGGGCATCTCAATAAAAAATTTATTTTGAGTGTGTTTATGATATGTGGGGCCTTCTACAGTAGTGATTCCAAGATAAGGATCCCTGTGAGGAAGAGTGTTATAATGTTAATAAAGTGGTCAAATTAGCTCATTGGGAAAATGATGGGGCAGAAAGTTATGAATAGATGGAGTGAGCCATGTGGCTATATGAGGGAAGAGCATTTGAGGCTGAGGGAGTGACCAGAGCAAAAGCTGTGAAGCTGGAAGTGTGACAGCTATGTTGATGGATTGGTATGGATTCCAGTATGGCTCAAAGAGAGTGGTAGGAGGAGGGAGGTGACTGGAGGGTTCAAATCAGAGGGCTGATAGGATTTTATTTATGTGTGACATCAGCAGAGTCATTTTCCTAAAGCACAGCTCTGATTATCCCACCTCTTCTCCAACCTTTAGTAATTCCCTACTACTTAAAAAATAAATAAATAGATGTTCATTTTTTCTAGGCTACCTCTCAGGTACTTCCACAATCTAGCTCTAATCTATCACCTGCTATCAAGAGTCTCAGAGAACTATTTAAATTTAAATATTTGTTTTTTTCCGAAACATTCCCAGATCTTTTGCCCATGTGACTCCTCTCAACATTTCATCCACTTAAGATGCCCCATGTCTATCACCATTAATATTCTCCTCAAACTCACCTCCTTCACTGCAGTCTTCTTTGAAACTCTCAGCTAGAAGCAGTCTCCACCACCCAGAGAGTTCTGCTTTTGCATCCCTCCTATAGCAATGATCATCTGCTACCCTCTATCAGAATCATTATGTTCATAACTCAGCTCTTTTACTATCAAGTCAAGAATGCTACTTTATTTACCTTGGATTTCTTTCAGTAAAATATATACTCAATGAATATTTCTGAGTAAATGAAGGAATGAAAAATCTTCTTTTCTAAAGTTTAGCTCAGAATGAAGATAATAGTTAATGCCACTGAATGCAAGAAAAAAGTCCATCAAGAGTCTAGATCTAGAATCTTGATTCTAGACTAAGGGCTCAAATATGAAGGCTCTTTTGCATTTCTAAGAATGTGTCTCATTGTGTGGAAGAAAATCTTTTATAGAACTGAGAAGGTTATGTGTAGGGATTTTTTTTTTTCAAATAACCTAAAGTTCAGTATTTAGTATGCTATAATAAATGATAACATCATATTTCATCTGATCATGTTTTAATGCTATAGAAATATCTCAATCCAAAGAAAACTTATAAGGTAACTTTCATGAAACACTATCTTGCATTAGTAAATTCTAAAACACATCAATGATACATTTTATAATGGAATTCAATCTCTGGAAGAACTTTTTGCCCATGGCCTTTTAATGGATCTTATTTTTCTTATGAATTGTTTTTCCATACAAATAAAGAAAAATAATTCAATTCAATAAGTTATTTTGTATGTTCAGAACAGTGTTAGGTTAATCACTGCTATTTTGTTATACTGAGACATTTAATATGACACAAAATTAAATCAGCTGTACAAATTTTGATAATTTATTAAAGTTATGGATTTAAATTTTAAGCATTGCATTTTAACTTGTAGGATTTTCCCTCTCTAGTTCCAGACTTTATACTTGTTTCTTAAGAATATTGACTATTTTTTCTAACTTGAACTGATAGTCACTTATGTTACCCACACAGAGATTTTAATTCCCTCATCTTTCCTTAGCAGAACAAAATAGTCCAGTCCATATGCACTGAGATTTTGTTAACAAAGTGGAAATGTGTTTCATTGTTCCAAACAGTACATAAATCATGTCACTGTGTTTATTCCTTTAAAGATAATTTGCATTAGACACCATAAACTTGTATAATGCTATTGGTAAGAAACCAGTATTATGCAGTTATTTCAATGAAGTTGAGTGCTTGGAAAACACAAGACCATTAGTTATTTAACATACTGAGAGATGGTAGCTAAATGACATTCAAAGTGATAGAGAGTTTGTTTCTGGGGAGGAATAAAGTGTACAATTCAACTAACAAGAGAAATGCCACAAAAGAACAAGGTTATAAAAAGTCAAATTGTCAGAGGGAAAGAGCAAATATAGTATCAAAATAATGAGATAGTTCTTAGAGGCAGCAATATCCACTTCTGCCAAACTGAAAACTTTCAGCCACATACAGCAAGATACTGTTAGAATTTTAGTATTTTTATGAATAGATGGTTTAAACTATTTTGGATGCATTAACTGCCTAATATTTTAACTGAGAGATATTTGTTCTCTAACATTTCATTCAACATTAACACACTTAGGAGTAAAAATGTCACTTTCACTTGGGTGTGGTTATTGTGAAGGCTGAGAGAAAGGAGCATAACTGATTATGATAGTATAGAATAGGTAATCGACCATTGTTCATCGACCATTACTAGTTTAAGACAGTTCTGAGTAATGTTTTGGAGCAATTATTTATTTTCCCCATATAGTTTCCAATGATTCATATATTCTCTTTTGTCTCTTTCTCTTGTCCTCATCCCACAGTGGCTTCAGACTTTTTAACCCTTCTCCTTTCCCTGGGGTCTTGATTCTCAGAGTCAATTATTTCCATTTGGAACTGGAGGTCCATGAGGAGAATGTGGAGGGGATGCAACTGGTGATATTTCAGATCCTCCTCCATCAGAGTGAAATATTTATGAAACTAGCACATGTCTTCCTTATTAATGGTGACTAGCTCTCATGGAGTAATTGCAATGTATCGTTATGCTAATTGAGTCTTCCTTGCTTTTCTCCATTATAGTACAGATTCAGTTCTATTATTTCAGCATTGCACAGGCCAGGACTTCAAAAAGGATATAGAAAAGGACCCCACTTCAGGATGAGGAGAAAAAAGATCCAACATGTCTTATTAAATCCACAGTGATTAAACAAAAAATTATTTGCAGTCCCTTTTGGGTAGAGAAAATAGCTATAAGAACTTTCAGCCATTATTTAAGTCATTTTAATATGGTTAAAGAATATTCTAATTATTAATACTGAAACCATCAAATTGACTAGAAAAGCTATCTTCACTTTTTGTCTAAATATAGCCCCTCCCTGAAATACATAGACCTTAAGAAATAGAAAATAACTTCTAGCAATCACAAGAATTGAAGCAGTTGTGAACTACTCACCACAAAGTCATCTTAAGAAAAACTACTTCTATTGAAATGCTTTAAGAATGTAAAATTACATATTGAAATAAATAATTCACTCTTTTCCAAAAAAGAATATGCTTTGCATTTAGTTTTACATATCATCATGCTTTATATAAAATGATGTACCAAGATGAGATGATGAAATGTGCAATGAAGTTAAAAGTAGGACTCTCGGATTCTCCTCCCTATACTACCATCAACCTCCTCTGCAGCCTTCAGATGGCAGGTCACTCTCAACACATCAGCTCATTAAATCAAAACTGAACAGGTTGGATTAAGGCATTGTTTTCTTGACTTTGTGTTTGGAAATGTAGGTTTCCTCATAAGAGTCTCAGAATGGTGAATGGTGGGGTACGGGAGGAGTGGCAGGTTGAATAGAGGGTTCAATTCTCACATCAAAAAAGGCAGCCTCACTCTATCCTTCTATTTCAGGACTTCACTTATGATTTTTTTTGGGAAATAATTCCCCCACTATAAACTGCTTACAAACCACAATTCTCTTTATACTTTAAATTTAGTTTATAATTATCTTTATTAATTAGCATACAAGGCTGATGTGTGATAGACACAAACTTTGTGAAGGTAGAACAGACAAAGGCAGATAGTAAAGAACAATTTCAATATAAATGATTAATGAGACTTTTAAAATATTTTTTTCTGAAAATTTTATTCCATAAAATGTTTTCATGGTCAAATAAATTTAGAAAACGCTGTAAATCTCCTTCAGATTTACAGTGAATATTAACTGATTAAAAACCTTGGTAAGTCTTTTATATTTTGTTCAACACAGAGTTCCCCAGTCTTAATTAGATGACAGAACTTCATTTTAGCATATCTGTTACTCATTTATGGAAACATGCTGCCATAGGGAAATAGAAGTGAGGCAGAAAGAAGATACTTTATTTTCCACTGTCTCTGTAGCCAATACTTGGTGAAATCATCCAGAACATTAGTGAGCTTTACATTCTCTTATTTTCTGACATGGATATATTGGGTTCTTGCTACAACATCCATGCCAAATACTGCCTGATATACTGACACAGAAGCTTCCAATATTGGTTAAAGATGACTTAATGCAGAATACATTACACAGGACTATAGACTGAACAAATAATTGTGAGTTTCTTTTCATGTCATGTCTTTTTAATAATAGGAATGGAATCCATTTACAGACAGGAAAAATACTTAGTTGCCATAGAAATGATATGTGTTCCTTAATAAAGGAAAATCAACTAAAAGCTTCAGATAAGAAAATTCCATTAATTAGTGGTTTCTACAAAGTATTGATTGGTCTTCTCAACTTGAAAATATTAAAAGCATTTAGTTATTAGCCTATTTGTAGGTTATTTTAATCAAGCTTGTTTCTTGCATATATGGTATGCAACAGCATTATTTTATGTAAATTAGCATAAATTATTGTGGTTGTGAATTGAATTATTCTATTGTGGCAGAAGAGGTAAAAAGGAACCAATTGGCAGTTCAAGAAGTCACAAATGTTATTCTTTTGATGGTCCACTATTTACATTAGTAATAAATATCCAAGCAAGAATAATATCTAAAAATACTTTATTTTAGATATACTACCCCAGATTATCCAAAGAGATAGTAAAAGACATTAGATTTTTCCTGTCATAATCTAAGGAAGAAATTTTTTATTTTTTTCAAAAAATTTTAAATTGAGATATAGCATACATAGAGTATGATGCTCAACGCTTAAGCATACAGCTTAGTGAGTTTTTAAATATGGATACACCTGAGAATCACCAGTTAGATCGATATATAGAACATTTCCAGCACCATACAAGCTTCCTTAGGGCCCATTCCTAGTGGATACCCACCTGCAACACCACCAAGATAATGAGAACTATTATTCTGATTTTTTTCATCATGGATTAATTTTGCCTGTTCTTGAACTTCATATAAATGACACCATGCAGTATCCCATATTGACCTATATTTGTGTCTGGTTTTGTCACTATGTTTATGAGATTCATTCATATAAGTATTATGAAAATTAAAAAGAACTGCTATACATATTCCTGGACATGTCTTTTGTAGAACACCACTTATATCACTTGGAGTAGAATTTCTTGGTCATAGGTAGATATAAGTGTAGTCTTAGTAAAAAAGGGCAAACAGTAGTTTTAGTGGATGCTGCATTTTTATTAGGAAAAAGACCATGTGAATCAGTGTTAGCCCATTTACAGGTTCTTATGAACTCATATAGATTAATTGGAGATGACCCAGGGACAAAGTGACATGTTAAAATTCACATAGCTCACAAATGCCATATCTTGATCTGAGACTCCCATTTTTTGTTCACCCCCACCTCCATTCCTATACTCCTCCTTGAGCAGCAGCCTGACACATAGATAGAACTTGAACTTCAGAGTCAAGGAAGGCTGGATTCAAATCCCTTTTTTGCAACCCTCCATCCCCACTCTTCATCACCATCATTGTACCTGATACAACTTAACTTTCAAGCTATTGTGAGAATTAAATGAGTTAATGTATGCAAAAAGCCTGAGGTATAATAGGGTCTCAGAATTATTTATTCTTATTGCTTCTACATTCTGCTGCTTCCTGAAATATATTCTTAGGCATATTACTTAAGGCTTTAGAGCCTGTAATTCTTTATTTTTAAAGTGGCCATAATTCTATCTCCTCTGCCAATTTCATATAAGTCTTGTGAGGATTAACGGATAATATAGTAAAAAAAAAAAAAATTATCTTACCTCATGAAATAAAGACTCACATTTGGGAAACAGAAAAAGCTAGATCCAGGGAGGAATTAAAAATTATATATCAACTGTGCACATTTTATTTAATGTAAATTTAAATCTGTATTTATTTTTCAGTCTTTAATTTCAGGTCAGGACTTTTCCTTTGGCTAAGGGTCTACTTTGGCATCTAGACTGTCCTTGTTGTGTAGAAAATACCCATAGGGTGAAGTCAGTGAAAATGTTGGAGTAGGGACATCTGGGGACCATTGCTCCCCAGAAACACCTAAACACTTGTCAAAAACTGTCAAAACTAACCTCACTGGAATGCAGGAAGATAGTCAATGGTTTGCAACAACTGAGAGGATACTTAACCAGGAGAAAGGTCACTGAAACAAGATCAGATATTTTAACTAACCTTGATCCACCCTCTACCCTGGTGCACCAGTGATTTTGAAGATGACAGCCTGTCCCTACTGTAGGCACCTGGTTCCAGAGGCAACACAGTGGGCTTTGTTCCCAAGGAATTGTGCTTATCTGGTTTTACCTGGCTGGGAGTTTCCCTTTGTTTTGCCTAACTCAGAACTCTACAAGGCTGAACAGTAACACAGCCCTCAAAAACAATAAAACCAAATGAACAAGCCACTGCTGCCTAGTACAAAAAAGAACAGTAGGGATAAACAATAGACATGCCAAAAGCCTGAGAGGAAAATCTCAATAGTGAGGTTTCTGGGGAGAAAAGGAGATTTGAAAAATTCCACATATACAAAGGAACCTACAAACCTATATACATGCGCAGAATAGGACACATCCTCAGAAAAGATCATAAGCTTTCAACTGTAGCTGACCTTTAGGATCAGTGCAAACCGGAAGTATAGACTAAGACAAAGTTGTAAATGCCCTGGAGAAGTATTCAAGGAATGCTACAACACAGAGCCAATATGAAAAGACTTGGAGGGTGATTTTTTAATTTCTTGTTTTTTTCCTTTTTGTTTGCACATCATAAATTGCCCACTTTTTGACAAAAAATTGTGAAGCATGCAAAGACGCAAATATGGACCGTGCACGGGGAAAAAAAATTGAACAAAAACTGTCTTGAGTAAGCACAGATATTGGATGTAGTAGACAAAGACTTTACATCAACTCTCTTAAATATGCTCAAGTATCTAAGGGAAACAAAGCACATATAACTAAAGGGATGGGAAAACAATGGCTCAGCAATAAAGAATAATCAATAAAGAGAAATTATGAAAAGGAATGCAATAGAAATTATGGAGCAGAAGACTACAATAACTGAAATGAAAAACACACTAAAGGGGTTCAACAGCAGATTTGAGCAGACAGATGAAAGAATTAGCAAAGTTGATGGTAGGTCAAATGAAATTATCCAGCTTGAGGAGCAGAAAGAAAATATGATAAAAAGTGAATAGGGGCACCTAGGTGGCTCAGTCTGTTAAGCATCTGCCTTTGGCTCAGGTCATGATCCTGGGGTCCTGGGATCAAGTCCTGCATCGGGCTCCTTGCTCAGCGGGGAGTCTGCTTCTCCCTCTCCCTCTCCCTGCCACGGGCTCATGCTCTCTTTCTCTCTCTCAAATAAATAAATAAAATCCTTAAAAAAAAAAAAAAGGAAAGAAAAGATATGAGGATTTGAACAATGCATATACAAAATCTTCCACCCAATAAAAGCAGAATACACATTCTCCTCATGTGCACATGGAACATTCTCAAGGATAGTCAATATGTTAGGCCAATAAACAAAATTCAGTAAATTTTTTTTATTTTACATTTTTTAAAATTTTATTATGTTATGTTAATCACCATACATTACATCATTAGTTTTTGATGTAGTGTTCCATGATTCATTGTTTGCATATAACACCCAGTTCTCCATTCAGTACGTGCCCTCTTTAATACCCATCATGAGGCTATCCCATCCCCCCCCACGCCCCTCCCCTCTAGAACCCTCAGTTTGTTTCTCAGAGTCCATAGTCTCTCATGGTTCGTCTCCCCCTCTGATTTCCCCCCCTTCATTTTTCCCTTCCTACTATCTTTTTTTTTTTTTAACATATAATGTATTATTTGTTTCAAAGGTACAGGTCTGTGATTCAAGTAAATTTTAAAAGATTAAATTATACAAAGCACCTTTTCTTACTACATAGACTTAAATTAGAAATCAATAACAGAAGGAAAACTGGAAAATTCACAAATATGTGGAAATAAAATACACTCCTACACAACCAATGCTTCAAAGAAGAAATCACAAAGAAGGTAAAAAATAACTTGAGAGGAATGAAAACACAATACAACATACCAAAACTTAATGGGATGCAGGGAAAGCTCTGCTCAGAAGGAAATTTATAGCTGTAAATGCCTATAGAAAAAAGCATAAAAGATCTCCAATCAATAAAGTAACTTTATTTACATTCTAAGGAGCTAGAAAAAGAGGACCAAATTAAATCCAAAACTAGCAGCCGGAAGGAAATAAGAAAGATTAGTGAGGAGATATATAAAATAGAGTAGGAAAATGATAAGAGAACATGAAGGAAACCAAAATATGATTCCCTGAAAGACTGACAAAATTGACAAATATTTAGCTAGACCAACTAAGAGAAAAAGAATGAAGGCACTGATAACTAATCAAAAATGAAAGAAAGAACATTACTACAAACCTTACAGAAATAAAAGGAATTATGAGCTAATACCATCAACAATTTATAACCTAGATGAAATGGACAAATTCCTAGAAACACATAGACTGCCATAACTGACTCAAGGAGAAATAAAAAAATATGGAAATACCTATCAAAAGAGATCAAAGCCATAAAACAAACAAACAAAAAAACCCTCCCAAAAAAGAAAAGTCCAGAACCAGAGGGCTTTGCTGGTGAATTCTACCAAACATTTAGAGAAGAATTAACACAAATCGTTCTGAAACTTTTCCAAAAAATAGAGGAGGAAGGAATATTTCTTAACATATTCCATATGGCCAGTATTATTCTGATCCCAAGGAGCAAGTGTTCATGACCTTGGATTGACAACTGCTCCTTAGATACAACACCAAAACACAAGCAACGGTTTTTCAATATGTTAAACATATAATTACTGTTAGACCCAGTAATTCCTCTTCTAGAAATACACTCAAAAGGCTTGGAAACAGGTACTCAAACAAATAATTTGTACACAAATGTTCATAGCACCTCTATTCACAATAGCCAAAAGGGGGAAATAACCTAAATGTCCATCAACAAATGGATGCATAAACAAATGTGATGTATCTGTACTGTAAAATATTATTCAGCTATAAAAAAGAATGAAGTACTGGTCTATGCTCTACATGGAAGAACCTTGAAAACATTATGCAAAGTGAAGGAAGCCAACACATAATAGACCTCATATTGTATGATTCTATTTGTATGAGATATCCAGAATAGGCAAATCCACAGTGACAAAAAATAGATTAGTGGTTGCTAGGTTCTGAGAGGAGAGGATAATGGCAAGTGACCTTTTAATGGTATGAAATATCCATTGGGGGCTGATGAAAAACTTCTGAAACTAGATATTAGTGAGGATTGCACACATTGTGAACACACTTAATGCCACCAAATTGTACATTTTAGAATGGATAAAATTGTCAATTTTATGTGATTCTACCGGAACAAAAAGAAATATAAGAAAAAACCATAATGCATCACTTTCAACTAGTAGCTTTGTGTTTTGTAAAATAATGGGAAAAAATAGAGAAACTTGGGAGGCAATTTGACCAATCATTCTAAATATTTTCTTTCCACCAATCTTTTACAGTTGTGTTTTGCTCACACATAGCTTGACTAAAAAGTTGGAAGCAATCATTCCAAAGCCTTCCAGTTAGTTTTTAATATGAGCAGCACTCTTTTTGCATTTTCATTTTATTCATTTCCATAGAATTTAATTAGAATATTTAAGCATATATCTGTATATGTTAACAAACATATTTATAGAGACATGTGACTACAATAAGTACTTGGCGAAGAAACAAAACGATTCTTGGTAAGCAGCCCAGCTCTCAGAAGCAGAGGTGAGTGAGTACATTGAGGAACGTGCTACTATCATGTTCTGGGCACCACAGGCATCTACCACTGAATTGTTACAGAGAGGATCAGGAGTGTGACTAATTCAGGAAGTCGGTTGAAAGAGCTTCAGTTGTGGTTACTATATGTATAGTGAGCCTTGGTTCACGACACCCTTTTTCTCCTCTACTATGTGAACGCAAAGACCTTACCTACATCATTCCTAACTGGGTCTTCGGTGCCTATAAATAGTTCCTGGCACATAATCACTTCTATGACCAATAAATATCTATATCTATGACCAAGAAATGACTCAATGAAAGTGTTTTACTCATTGAACAAGAGGGGATAAAGAGTATGTGAAAGTGTTTGAAAATATGTGCGCTCTATATCGTATGCTTTGTATTTCTTTTCCCTTTGCAGCCCATATCTTCCCATAGTAGATATTTGTTTAGAACACGCACTTTCAATCAACAGTGATTTATAAAGAGCTGCACAGTTCTCTGAGAAAACCACAAGACAAAATGAATGGCACTTTTCATTATTTTATAAGTTGGATTATGGGGCCAACAATTTACAGAGCAATAAGAAAATGAAAAAATTAAAGCAGAACTTACACATTATCATATACTTATGTGTGCCAACTTGCTTTTGAATCTCAACCTCGCTTTACCATCTCAGCTTTGCTTAACGACTCTGTTAAGCCGAAAAGCCATCAAATGCGGTGGATATGGGTATCTATAGTCTAGCTGATCAAAAGGTAAGTGATACACTTATTTTTAAAAAGAGTTTCTGTTCTTATCCCTGTTTTTAGTTACTTTGACTTCTTTCAAAATGCTTGTTTTTCTTGAAACGTTGCTTGTGTGGTCGGAACAAGTGCAAACTGTCTTCAGGGCAGGTGAGGGAGGAAAAACAAAATTACTTCAGCTATTTCCAAGGAAGGAAAACATATACTACGTATGTCTTTTATTTTAATTAAATTAAGAAGAGACATTTGAGGCACCCTCATTTTGAAAGTCATGCAGTGTGCCTATCCCAGAGGCAGTGTGGATGGTGGAAAAAACAGAAGCCTGGACCCAAAAAATCTTGATTTCAGCAAAAATGTTGCTGAAAAACTTCTTGGCTGAAAGATCTTGGACAAGTCCTTTTACCATGCTTGGCCCTGTATTCCATATTCGTAAATGTGGAAAATAATAATACCTTTGTGAAAGTGGTAGTAAAATAGTAGTCTGATAGCTTTACAAGACAATGTTAATGTTGACATTAGTTATTATTTTGTAAAGTTCTCATATATGAACATGAGGAATGTGCTGACTTCATACAAACTCATACAATACTAATTTCAGGGGGCGCCTGGGTGGCTCAGTTGTTAAGCGTCTGCCTTCGGCTCAGGTCACGATCCCAGGGTCCTGGGATCGAGCCCCGCATTGGGCTCCCTGCTCAGCGGGAAGCCTGCTTCTCCCTCTCCCACTCCCCCTGCTTGTGTTCCCTCTCTAGCTGTCTCTCTCTCTCTTTCAAATAAATAAATAAAATCTTTAAAAAAAAAAAACAAAAAACAATACTAATTTCAGTCTCACTCTTCACCTCCGCAAAATTTAACAGCTTTTGGGATGGTGAGATAGCCATTATTCTCCAAGTGCTGGCAAGTTCTGAGCATTTTATGCTACAAACCATACAAAACTACGAGCTCTTTATTTTCATAATCTACCCGTATTCCGAATCATACTGTTTAACTGATCTACTCATCAATTCCCCAGAGGGGGGGCAACATTTCCTCAAGTTTTGGTCTGCTGATCTCTGATGCATCATTTACCTTTCACTTCTGGTTGTGGTTTTTTTTTTTTTTTTTTTTGCAAAAACTTCAGGCTACACTTAGGTCCTGGGCTCACTGCTGTGTCTGGAAACCCCAACTTGCCTGAGCTCTGGGATGCAAAACCTTCCATAGATTGAGGCTCATTATTCATTTTCAGTCTTGCTTTGCCTACCAGTTTTGCCACCAGCATCTACCATTTGGCTATGGCTGCAGCAATTCCCACATACACAAATATAAAAATGTGGTGGGTTAACCAAACTTCCATGTAAAAATTTTGAATACAGATGGCCCCCGGCTTATGATGGTTCAACTTACGATTTTTCAACTTTTTGATGATGCAAAAGTGATTCACATTCGGTAGAAACTGTACTATTCCGGAATTTTGAATTTTCACCTTTTCCCAACACTCTCTTGTAATACTGGGCTGCAGTGGCTCCCAGGCAGCCCCTCGATCACAAGGGTGAACAAGTGGCATACTTCCAACCATTCTGTACCTATGTTTCTCACTTTCAGTACAGTAGTCTTATCATTTTTTGAGTATTCAATCAATTTATTTATTATAAAATAACCTTTGTGTTACATTATTTTGCCCAACTATTGGCTGATGTAAGTGCTCTGGGCACATTTAAAGTAGAGTAGGCTAAGCTGTGATGTTTGGTAGAATAGGTATATTAAATGCATTTTCAACCTAACTATATTTTCAACTTACCATGGGTTTATCAGGAGGCAACTACATCATAAAATCAAGGAAGATCTTATAAAGATGTTTCTTCTCACAGGAAGACCATAAGTAGAGCCAAGTTTTACATAGAGCGAGTTGGCTCCTAAAAAGCATATGAGCTTTATTTTACTTTCTCCACAAGAGGACAGCTCCCTTTCTTTCCACCTAGCTACTCTGACAGAGCATGACCTCTTCACAGCCCTATGACACGCAGACGTCTACTCATTATGAGTCACGGTCTTCTATTGATGCCAAGAAAAAACTCCATAAAATAACACCTTTTTAGAAAAAAAAAAAAGCAGCAAAGTGGAATTTTCAGCAAATTATTTGACCTCATTTTCATAGGACAATTTAAATTCTTCATAGAAATTGTTTGAGACATTACCATTTTGAAGAAAAACATACCAAAACAACTACATTATTGAAATGGACTGAGTTTTAAGTTTGAAATTTACTTTAGTAGGGCAGAGTAAATGAAAGGAACAGATGTTAGTCAGAACATAATCCAATATCCATAAATAAAGCACTACTCCAACCAACATTAGGGAAACAGAACAAGAAGGAATTTTTACATTCAGAAAATATTCAGACTTTCTGCAGCAGTATTCTTTATAGAAATAGATGACAGTGAGACTCAAAAGCGTGATTCTACAACACTCTGATTTAAACACGCAATTGCTTTCCTCTGTGAAGTTTAAGATACGTTACATCCTCACAACTGAGCATCCATTTTTATATACCAAAATGGCTGACTTTAAAATGTCATGTTCTTGAAAACTTCTTTCAGAATATCACCAGGGAAATTAAATATTTAATAGAAACTCTGTGTTCCTATGAATACCTTATGAGAGAGCCTCCAGTTCTCTCCTGTTTCTTGCAGGAGAAACAGCAAGAGAAAAAGTCAGCTGGAGCCACACAGTTGATTGCATCAGAACACTAGACACCCAGAACAAAGGATATCTTACTATCTTCTAATCCTTTCTATAATTCTGTTTGGTTTACGAAAGTTAACTCCTTTGGTTTACTGAATGATTCTTCCGTAGACAATTTATTCAAAGAAATAAGGGTTTGTTTCCAAGTCAGAGATAGGGAATTACAGACCCTTCAAATGAGATGGGGCCATGGGGTGACTCCAACTTTATTCCCCATCTAGTTTTATTCTGGGTGGGCATAAAAATGTAGGAAGAGGTAAGAAGTTTATCAAAGGACAACACTGAGCTCAGATTTCTATAAAAGAATCAGTCTTCAATACTGAAGAAATTTCACAACAATCTTAGAACTAAACTTTTCTTTTAATTAAATATCTCAACTGGAAAAGAGAGAAGGTTCTGTCATTGTGGTGGCAAACTAACTAAATTTATTTTTTAAATTCAAAGTCCATGATTAAGACTTTGTCAGATCAAGACACATCTCTATGAAGAATCACAAGGCAGAGAAATATAAAGAGAAGGAAAATAGGAGAAGGAGCAGGTAATTGAGAAAAAAAATGTGCATGTTTTCTTACATAAAAGTAAATAAAATACAAAGGATTCCTTCATATGAGGAGAAAAAGCAATGAAAATGAAACCGCTTTTACTGTGATTGTGAAGCTGAAAAAGACAAATTTGAGAATAGCGAAATATAAAAAAAATAATGATGGAATCCAGTGGCCAGTTATGGAAATGGCACTTACCCTGAAGGAATGTCTGGAAAAGTGTTTCCAGTAGAAGCTGGTGAATGGCTGTGCCCCTAGTGAAAATGAAAGTAGGGAGCTACAGCCAGCCAAGGGAGGAGCATCACAGGGAACATTCCACTGGCCAGGACAGATGATGAAAGCTGAGCAGCCACACTCAATGCCAGGTCTGGGACAGTCTGGAGAGAGAGGAAGCCAAGGTGGAGCCCGAGCCGGTAGGAAAAAAATATTCAAATCCCAAGTTATAAAAAGCAAAACCAGAAAGGTCACTTAGGTACATCTTACTCTTTAGCTTATGGATATAATTGTGGAATATTAAAGTCATACTTAGGAAAAGCATATCTTTGATGATGTGACCAAAACTAAGTTGGGGGGAAGGAAAGTTACTCTGAGCACTTCATTTATTCAAAGAGAAGTCACATAGAGCCCATTGTTTGTTAATACAGGGTAGGTTTTAGGAACACAAAGATGAAAAGGAAATCAGGGGAAGGACAGGTTTCAGTAAGGGGAGACAGGACCACCATTATTAAATACCACAAAGAAATCAAACTTAAAAGTGTCCACTGGATTTGGGAATTAGAAAGTGATGGGTGATCTTAGCAGAAGCAGTTTTAGTGAATGGTAGAGACAGAAAGACTGTAGTAAATTGAAAAATAATTTAGTTGTAGGTTTATTAAAAAAAAAAAGAAGAAGTGTACATAACTTTTCCATATTCCTGGTAGAAAGGAGAGGAAAAAAAACAGAGCAGAAATAGAGTGGCTATAGGGCTCACATGGGTTTGGTGTTATTATTGCTGTATTGTGAAGGCAAATAGTAATTCAGTTGATTGTGTTTTTTGATACAATATTTGGTTTATTCATATTAGGAATGATAATTTAGATCTGGAAAAACCCTAGAGATCACTTAACCCACTTTTCAATCTACTTTTCATATCTTATAGATGAAGAAACTAAGGCCCCGAAAGTTGTGATTTTCTAGTCATTCATCTTAAAACTTATACCAGTAGACATCATCTGTCCAATACAAGGGAATAAAAAAACCACAATGATTGCTTAGGAATCACTCACTTCTTTCCTTCCTTCCTTCCTTCCTTTCTTCCTTCCTTCCTTCTCTCCTCCCAAGATTTGGAAATTCCTTCTCATGCTATCCATTCTAAACAAAGGATACCATTGAGGTTATTATCCAGATAAATTAAGGTGGAAATATAATAGTACACCTTTTTCTATAGCCATGTGTTTAAGCCACATAATTAAGAGAAAAGAATATTTTGGAATGATCTTATTATTGCCATACTTCCACATTTTATTTTGCTTTTGTGGACCTGACATTTGTATAAACCATTCTTATAAAAAGCAACTTGTTTTAAAAATAAAACAATCAAACAAAAACTAGACACTTTTCCTATACAATTTCTTAGCAACAGTTTTAAAGTACTGTCATTAGAAACTGTAAATCTTATAGCTGGACTCCCCTCCTTTAAAGTGTCAATAAAAATAATGGTAAGCTGTAAGAATGCCTCAAACCCTATAGCAAATAGTAGACATTTTGTAGTGCTGAAAATTTTAGCACTGAGAATATTTAGTGTTTAGAAGCAGACATTATGTGAACCTAGAAAAAAATACAGGATTTAAAAACCTTATGTGACCTTCTGCTCTAATTGAGCCAAATACATAAATTATAGCACCACTGAATCTGGAGGAGGAAATGGCTTATTAGGTCATCTAGTATTTCCCCTGCTAAATTTGAACAGTTCCCTACAGCATATTTGCTAACACTGTAAGTCTGGTTTTGAAAGTTTCACGTGATAACGCTTGTCACCACGTCCTTAAAAAGCTATTAATCTAGTCGAGCTTCAAAGGAGATCTCTAATCATGTTGAATGAGAAGCTTTCTTTTCTTAACATGATTCCATCAACTGCCCTGCCTGGCACCCATCTCCAATAGACTCCCCCTTCCTTTTTTCTGAGGATTTGAATTGTATGGAGCCAACCTGAAGGAAAAGTGGCCGAACATTGCCAATAGTGAACCCGTTTCCCACTCCTTCTCCAAGTTCAGACACTGACAGTGAAGCATTGCCCTTGTACTGAAGAGTATCTTGCCCTCTTCTTTTTTCCAACTGTAGTGTTCCCTGAAAGAAGGCTCTGGGAATCTAAAATTATATTTATCATCCTTTAGAGGTGGATTTTCTTTTACCGTTAGCACTGTGGTTTCCCTGGCCTGAGTGCAAAGCGGAGACTCCATTACCGCAGTTTGTTCATAATGGATACAAGATGACAAGCTGATAATTATCCATAGCAAATGTACCTTCTCTAAATTACTTGAGAGAGCAGAGAAGAACTTTGGGGTTCGTACCTAAAGAGTGATAAGTCATTAAGTTTCATTCTAATTAACAACTGAGGTAGTCACTCTGCAAGTGAACTGAAAGACAATTTTGGAAATTTGGGTCAACACTTGCAAAAGTGGAAACATAGTTATTCAGAAGGTCTTTAAAACACTTATGTTGATATTTATGGGTTTTATGTGCTAGGACTAGCACAGTGCAGACTGTTAAATTTTCAGAAATTTTGGGCGCCAGTTAGAGACACCAATGATTAAATGTTAAATTATATGAACTAACAAATTCTATTAAAACAAAGACAATACATTCTAAAAATTCATCATTTCCTAATTACTTTACTACATCTCAGTATTATCAATGCTCTTGATACTATTTGTATCTATTGCCTCTTTTATGGTGGAAATACTATAAACTAGTATATGCCACTGAGCATGTCTTTCCAAGACTGTGTTCACTGACTTCATGTTCATAGCTTGAAACCAGTAAATGCCACAAAGCAGGGCTCTATGGTCCCCCAAAAGCTGGTCATTGTGCATTTGCCATCACACCACTATTGACAAGACTATAAAATACCTTTATTTTAAAAAACCCTGAACTCAGATAGGTAAGAAAAAGGGAAGACATTGAATATCAGCTGTACAATGTTATTCTTGTATATTCACTTTGATACCACTACACCTTTTAGCTGAATTCTGTGACTGATTTATCTTACTAACCTCCTTTATGCTAGAATATAAAGTTTAAGAAAATATAAAATAAGAAAATTAAAAATACAGTTAAAATAAAGTTGATTATTAGAAGCAAAGTTGTGGATGTCACTTTGTAATGTGAGTAGGTTAATTCTTGTTAAGTACTGATTTGGTTCCAAATTTTCTAGAAGCAAAATAAAAATGGAACGAACTCAATTAATTATAGTGTGTTTTTTATCTGGAGAGACATTTATTTTTCTTGCAACTGAATACAAGGAGTGATGCATTTTATGGGTCATTATGAAATAGATATTAAATTAAATGTTTTTAATGTTGTAAGTCTTTAGGGGCAGTAGATTAAACCCAGTATATAGGCTCCAAATACATGTTCTTTGAATCAATAAATTCATAAGCAAATGGTAGTTAAATTGATTTTTTTTTTTTTTTCTGGTACCTTCTATGTAAACCCAAGGTATAACTTCTTTAACATATTGAAGATATTTCTCTGCTGGAGTTAGAGCTTAAAAAACAGAGAAGCATGTATTTCACTACAGACTTAAAGATAATACTAAAATATTGGGCCAATATTTTCAGATTCACAGATTTGTTACTTTGATCCACCAAACTTTTGTTTGTTTCTGCAGTATATCAATTCATCTACACTGACTTATACAGTCTCCATTTACTTTATGAAGTTAGCAAAATCTGAATAGGAAAATTTTACATCTAGCAAATGTACAAAAATAAAATTATACACCAGCCCCATTGTAAATAAAAAGGCAATTTTTCAAATAAAATATTACTATACAGTGTAGCAAACTAATAATATTTTAAATAGTGCTCATTTCAGTAGTTCAAGGATAACTCTTTATTAGATCTATTAGCATAGCTTATTGAATCAAAGAATTAAAGAAAAGATTCCATAAATCATAACAAAAGATGCTACAAAGGCATTTAATAAATTCACCTAGCACTGTAACATTCTGGAGCATATATAGAAGAAAACTATTTAAGTATGATAAAAATTTAGTGTGGTCCAACTCATATATGTTTTTAATTTATTCTCAAAGTTGATTTCATATTCAGAAGAAATATATTTAAAATAAGTCTAAAATACTTTCATTTTCAAGTTTCAAGAAAAAAAATCACAGGAAATTAAGATGTAAGTACTCTACAAGATCCAGATTTGAAAACAAAATATGAAATCTGGAAATATTACTGTAAAGGTCCGTTTTTGGTGTGCATGGAGAAAATGTTATTCTGGGAAACCATGAAAGCCAGCTGACTTATGTTACAGAATATTTTATATCAGAAGTACCAGTTCTGTGAACTAACTGTTCCACGATGTTTCGATTCAGCATAAGATCATTTTTTATTTTAATCAGGACTTTAGCTGCCCAACTACTCCTGCATCCATGAGCTATTTCTGTGTAAATACATCAGAGCTCAAAACACCTTCCAAGCTTCTCTAAGAATCCAGTTTCACGCTATCAATTCCATGTAATGTACACTTTACTGAGGATTTCACATGGGAGACAGGGGATGACTTTAAAATTGTATATCCCTCAGCAAAGTATGTAAACAACCCCAAAGTTCTGTCAGTTCTCAGAAACGCTCTCTTGGTGGTGTGGCCAACGGCAGTGACAGTTATTTTACCTTAACCAAAACTAGTTCTCCCACACTCAGCTCACCTGGCTGGTTTTTCTCACTTGCGTGATACAGAGCCTCTGCCTCCAAGCCTGCCTCAATAAAGGCAACATGATTAAATCTTCCAGTTACAATGACCTACCTTGCTTATAATGTTAGTCCAGCCATCATTTTGATCAACTGGAGTCCAGATAAGGTTCTCACTCTCAGGTCAAGGAGACATTATTTTAAAAGAAGATATTAAAATCAAGGGCTCTCCCAAGTGGGAATTTCCAAACTAAAACTTTCTCTATAGCTTTAGAGTATAGCGCTAAAGCCTACACAAAATTCACAGCCAGTCTTTGGTTCAGTCTTTGTGCAGAATGTGCACTGAGTGGGCTGAAATACAAGGACATCATTTATCTACTCAGTTGAATTGGGAACACATCAGGGTGTGCCTGCAGAGAAATTTTCTTTACTGATTTCTTGATTCTCTTTTCGGAGCCCTTCTGACTCACATTTTGATTTTGAACAAGTCAACCACTTTGAGCCTGAGTCTCATTGTCTAAAAAATAGAAATAATCTTCAGGAGATTGTTAAAATAAGTAACAAAAAATATGTATGAAGGCCTAACACATAATAGATATTTAACTAAATGCCAGATACTTATGAAAATTATTAGACAAGGGTTATGAGTTCAACTCTTTTATCTTTTACTGACAAGTAATAACACCTAGAGCATGAACTCTAAGTTTGTTGCATCTTAAAAGCTTAGCAGTTTGCCTGGAATGTCATTGGCAACAAAACAAGACATAACAAAACAAAATAAAACAACAATAATCACTGTGTGTTGAATACTGAATGGATCCTTATTCTTTCATCTTACAGCTGGGACCTAATTCACCAGCCTTCATACCCTTCTAGTTGTGCTAAAAAATTTTACAAAATTATTATTTAGTAGAAAGGTAGCATCAGGGCACAGATTTCTTATGAAGGTCAACTTGAGGTTAAATATTACAGACTTCCTTATTTCTGTTTCTGTGATATTATTGTCCAATTAAATTCTTATAGAGAATCAAGTCCAGATTCCTTAGCATGGCATATAGAATCAACAAGGGATGAAATAACACCATGATTATTCTTCTAACTTCATTTCCTGTCACTCTCTTTGACATACTACAACTTCCAGACATATGGAACTATTTAAAATTTCATATATTTATGCCTTTATGCATTCATTTTTTAAGAAATTATTTTTAGAACAGATTTAGATTTACAGAAAAATTGAGTAAGTAATAGAGTTTCTATATACTCCAAACCTAATTTCTCCTATTATTAATATCTAACATAAGTATGATACCTTTGTTACAATTAACGAACCGATTTAGGTACATTATTAACTGAAATCCATCTTTTATTCAGACTTTCTTAGTTTTTACTTAGTGTTCTCTTTTTACTCTAGGATCTCATCCAAGATACCACACTACTTTTGGCAGTTAGAGTTTCTCAGACTTTCCTTGTTTTTGATGGCCTTGACAGTTTTGAAGGAGTACTGGTGAGGTATTTTGTAAAATGTCCCTCCATTGGGATTGTTCTGGTGTTTTTTTCAGTATGAGGCTGGAGTTACATAGTTTTGGGAAGAAATCCAGAGAAGTAAAGTAAAGTGCCATTTTCATTACCTGAGCTGTCAGCTTGTCCCTCTGTCTTTTGGGCATTTTCCCATCATTGGTATTTTGTTTTTGTTGGCTTTTTGTTTGTTTTAGCACTTCTCGCAAGAAGTTCCAGGTTCATCTTGTCTATTTCCTGCTCCAATCCTAGAATCGGATATTTCCCCAGGAGCCCTGATTCCTTTTATTGGAGAGTGATTTTTAGAAACCAAGATCTGGGAACTTAGTGCGCTTATTGCTACTGGGATGTCCTTGCTTCTAAGCTCTTTCAGCTGACAGAGCAAGGATGTATGTGTGTGTACATTCCACTTTATTTTTCACTTACAAAAAATAAAACTAACAAAATCCTGTTACATAAATTTTAGGTTCCAGTTTAAGAATCCTTTGCTTTAGGAAAGCCTTCACTGACTAAGCCATGAAAGTTGATTATCCCTTCCTTTGTGCCAAAACTTGACTATTATAGCAAATACATTGCAAATTGAAATGATTTTCATATTTTTGCTTCTGCTAGATTTGGCACTTTTTGTGTGTCTATTAAATCATAAGCCTTATAAATGTGAGGGATGGAAATTGAAAGTGTATGTCCCCAAAGCCAATTTAAATGTCTAGCACATAAAAACTTGTTGAATTAGTATACTAGCCAACCATGTGTCCTTTTATGATAGCAACTTTATATGGTTGATAAACTTTTCAAATTATATAGATCATAAGTGTTTTAAGTACGTAAGTTGATGAGTTTTTAAAAGTGAATATGTCCCTGTAAGCACCAGTGCAATCAAGACACACAACATTTCCATCACACCAGAAAGTTCTCTTACGACCCCTTCCAGTAAATCCTAACTTTGTCTCAATGGACAACCATGGTTAAGATGAAATTCCTTGTAGATTAGTTTCACCTATTTTGAACACTGTAAAGGGGATTATACAGTGGATACTTTTAGAGTCTGGCTTCTTTCGCTCAGCATAAAATTCTGATATTTTTTCATGTGTTTGCCTGTAATTAAAAGTTTATTCTTTTTAATTGTTGAATAGAATTGGATTGTATGATTATATTACAACTTGTTTAGCCATTTCCTGAATGATGGACATATGACTTGTTTTTATTTTATTTTTTATTTTTTTGAGTGAAGTAAGACTGTCTTTATTTTTTTGTTGTTGTTTACATTCCAGTGAGTTGGCATATAGTAATATTAGTGCCAGGTTTAAAAATTCAACACTTATATACTTGTTTTTAGTTTTTGACTTATAACTAATAAAGCTGCTATAATATTTACATACAGGTCTTTTATTTCTCTTGGGAACAAACTTGGAGCAGAATTGTTGAGTCATATGATGGGTGCATGTTTAATTTTATAAGAAACTCCCTGTTTTCCAAAGTGCTGGTAACTGTCTTGTATTCACATCAGCAACGTATGAATGTTTCACATTGTCTAAATCCTTGCCAATGTTTGATGTTTTCAGGCCATTTAATTTTAGCAATTTTAAGGGGTCTTAAGGGAAGTTGTAATATGTATTTTTCTATGATTAATAATGATGAAGATTTTAGATGAGGAGTAATAATGATGAGAACTTATCAGTCATTTCTATATCTTTTTGTGTGCATATGAACTATATATGCAAGGTTTTTATGCACTTTTGAAAATTTGTTATTTTGATCATTAAATTAGATATATTTTTTTATTAGTAGACATTCATCATATATTCTGTGTGTTAAGTTCTTATTTGATATGCATAGAGTGAATATTTTCTTCCAGTCTGTGGATTAATTTTTATGTTCTTTTTTTTTTAAGATTTTATTTATTTATTTGAGAGAGAGAATGAGAGAGAGTGAGCACATGAGAGGGGGGAGGGTCAGAGGGAGAGGCAGACTCCCCGCTGAGCAGGGAACCCGATGCGGGACTCGATCCAGGGACTCCAGGATCATGACCTGAGCCAAAGGCAGTCGCTTAACCAATTGAGCCACCCAGGCGCCCTAATTTTTATTTTCTCATCTGTGTCCTATGGTGAATAAAAAAACTTAATTATTATGATTGTCAATCATCATTTTGTCTTTCATGGTTTATGCTATTGTATCTTGTTCAAGAATTCCTTGTTTACATTGAAGCTGTGAAGGTGTTACCCTACATTTTACTCTAAAAACTTTGTTTCTGGCTTTTACATTTAGGCCTATCACCTGCTCCAAAATAGTTTTTTGAATATAGAGAGAAGTAGAAATCAAGGTTCGTATTTTTTCATGTTTCTCTCCAATTGTTCCAGCACGCTTCATTGAAAAGACTCTTTTCCTCATTGGATAGCCTTGGTGCCTTTTTCAAACATTAAGTACTCATAGATGTTTTGAATTATTTGAGCAGTTTAATTGGTTTTCTTCATCTGTTTGTCTGTATCTTTCTTTAAAACTTTTCTAGTATAGTTGACACACAATGTTACATTAATTTCAGATGTACAACATAGCGATTCGACTTTTCTATACCTTGTGTTGTGCTCACCACTAGTGTAGCTAACATCTGTCACCATGCAGCACTATCACAATATCATTGACTAGATTCCCTTTGCGGAGATCTTGCCATTTGTGAAAACATGGATCGACTTAGAGGGTATAAAACTAAGTGAAATAAGTCAGACTGAGAACGATAAATACCATATGATTTCACTCATACATAGAATCTAAAAACAAAACAAATGAATAAACAAACAAAAATCAGAATCAAACCTATAAATACAGAGAAAAAACTGATAGTTGCCAGAGGAAAAGGTTGGGCAGAATGGGTGATGGGGAGAGGGAGATAATAGGCCTTCAGTAATGGGATGAATCAGTCATAGGGATGTTTGTCTATATTTATAAAAATGCCATAATTACTATAGCATAATAAGTCTTTAAATAAGGTAATGTGCATTCTCTCTACTCATTTTTCAATATCGCTTTAACTATTATAAATCTTTCGCATTTCCACATACATTTTGAAATCACCTTGTCAGTTTGTTAAAAAAAAAAATGTTTTGGATTTAGATTGGATTGTATTGGTCTTAAGATCAATTTGGAGAAAATTGATACCTGAATCAGAAGGCTTCTTCTAAGTCATTAACATGACTTATTTCTCAATTTATTTAAGTCTTCCTTAATTTTTCTCTCTTTTTCTTAAGTTTTTAGAATAAAGAAATTTCATGTCTTCTGTTAAATTTATCCCTAAATATTTTAGGTTTCTGATGTTATTGTAAATGGAAATTTTAAATGAATTTTCATTTTTTTGATTTTCCAATTGTTTGCTGCTGCCATCTAAAAATATAATTGTTTTTGTACATTTACCTTTATCTAGTAACTGCCAAATTGGTTGATTCTAGAGTTTATTTTTCATATATTCAGCTTTTTTATATGAATAATTACATAATCTATAAATAAATACAATTTTATTTATTTAATTCCAATATTTACTCCATTCTCTTTTTCTTATTTTATTTGATTTACTAGTATATGTTGAGTGGAAGTGTGCAGAAAAGAAATTTTTGCTTTGTTCTTACATTTCTTTATTAAATTTCATGTTGGCTGCAGTTTTTCATGGGTAATTTCATATTGAGAACATTTCTTTCTAACCCTAGTTTGCCAAAGAACATTATTTTTAATTATAAATGAAAGTTTAATTTTATCAAATGCTTTTTATGTTTCTATTTAGATGATCAAATATTATTCTACTTTTTTTGTTATATGCTAAATTGCTAATATTTTAAAAACCTTCCAATGAGGAGTAGCTAAATCTCACTAGATCATGATATAATATGATACATTATAATTTTTTTGTATTTCAAGTTTTTATTTAAATTCTAGTTAGTTAACGTATAGTGTAATATTAGTTTCAGGAATAGAATTTAGTAATTCATCACTTACATATAACACCCAGTGCTCATCACAACAAGTGCCCCCCTTAATGTCCATCACCCATTTAACCCATCCCCCACCCACTTCCCTCCATCAACCCTCAGTTTGTTCTCTGTAGTTAAGAGTCTCTCTTATGGTTTGCTTCCCTCTCTATTTTTTTTTTTTTCTTTTCCCTACATTCATCTGTTTTGTTTCTCAAATTCCACATATGAGTGAAATCATATGGTATTTGTCTTTTTTTTTTTAAGATTTATTTATTTATTTGAGAGAGAGAGAGAGTGGGTGGTAGAGGCATAGGGAGATGGAGGGAGAGAATCTCAAGCAGACTCCCCACTGAGCACAGAGCCCAGTGTGGGGCTTGATTCAAGGACCCTGAGATCATGACCTCAGTTGAAATCAAGAGTTGGACACTTAACCAACTGAGCAACCCAGGTGCTCTGGTACTTGTCTTTGACTGACTTATTTGGCTTAGCATAATACACTCTAGCTCTATCCACGTCCAGCAAGATTTCATTCTTTTTGATGGCTGAGTAATAGTCCACAATATATATATATATATATCTTTATCCATTCATCAGCAACAGACATTTGGGCTCTTTTCATAATTTGGCTATTGTTGATAATGCTGCTATAAACATCAGAGTACATGTGTCCCTTCAAATCAGTATTTTTTTTTTTAAAGATTTTATTTATTTATTTGAAAGAGAGAGAGAGAGCACATGAGAGGGGGGAGGGTCAGAGGGAGAAGCAGACTCCCTGCTGAGCAGGGAGCCCGATGCGGGACTCGATCCCGGGACTCCAGGATCATGACCTGAGCCAAAGGCAGTCGCCTAACCAACTGAGCCACCCAGGCGCCCCAAATCAGTATTTTTTGTATCCTTTGGGTAAATACTTAATAGTGCAATTGCTAGGTCATAAGGTAGTTCTATTTTTAACTTTTTGAGGAACCTCAATACTGTTCTCCAGAGTGGCTGCACCAGTTTCATTCCCACCAACAGTGTAAGAGGGTTCCCTTTTCTCCGCATCCTTGCCAACAGCTGTTGCTTCCTGAGTTGTTAATTTTAGCCATTCTGACAGGTATGGGGTAGTATCTCATTGTAGTTTTGATTTGTATTTCCCTGATGATGAGTGATGATCATTTTTTCATGTGTCTGTTGGCCATTTGTATGTCTTCTTTGGAGAAATGTCTGTTCATATCTTCTGACCATTATTAGATTATTTATTTTGGGAGTAAGTTTGGATACTAGCCCTTTCTCTGATATGTCATTTGCAAATATCTTCTCCCATCCTGAATTTGCCTTTTAGTTTTGCTGATTGTTGCCTTCCATGCTCAGAAGCTTTTTATCCTGATAAAGTCCCAATAGTTCACTTTTGCTTTTGTTTTGCTTGCCTCTTGGAGACGTGTCTAATAAGAAGTTGTTATGGCCAAGGTCAAAGAGGTTGCTGCCTACTTTCTCCTCTAGGATTTTGATGATTTCCTGTCTCACATTTAGGTCTCTCATCCATTTTGAATTTATTTTTGTGTATGGTGTAAGAAGGTGGTCCAGTTTCATTCTTCTGCATATTGCTCTCCAGTTTTTTAATACTATTTGTTGAAGAGCTGTCTTTTTTCCATTGGGAAAAAACATGTAGTTGTGGGTCCATTTCTGGGTTTTCTATTCTGCTCCACTGATCTATGTGTCTGTTTTTGTGCTAGTACCATACTGTCTTGATGTCTACAGCTTTGTAATATACTTTGAAGTCCGGGAAGTGTGATGCCTCCAGCTTTGATTTTCTTCTTATGAAGAGTGTTGATTTTTGTTCTAGCAAACAGAGAAATTACTGCCTGATTACCTTAAACTCATGAAGGATAGATCTGTTGGTTTTTTTCTTACTTTTAGGATGAATCCCTTAGTTCCAACATGTTTTATTCCCACAATGTAGCCATTCTGGGGCTTTAATAGGAAGTCACAGTTATTTATCAAGGCTAACAATGCAGGTTTCAAACTCCAAACTCTAATCTTTATTCTGCCTTGTCACCCTTTAACTTTTGCTATTCACTATGTTCCTCAAAGTTCCCTCCATACCCACAACCATACTTTCATTTCAGTCAAGGCTTTCATGGGAGTTAAGTTGCAATATTGAGGTCTCCCACTCTATGGCTGTCTTCTTTCCTGGTTATTCCCCCTCTATTTCAGGTTTTATTGGAAGCTCTAAAATCCATTTTCTGATGGTTTGAGCCAGAAAGCCATGGCTCTCTTTTTGAGTTCTAGCCAAACTGTAGTACCTGGACTGTGGGTTGTACTCAGGAGAAAAGTTCTGTAAATGTGGAATTCACCCAGGACAGTTCTCTTCTTTCAAAAGTACAATCCTCTCAAGTTTCTGCCTACTACTGGAAGTATTTTATCATGACACTAATGTAAAATATTCAAATAAGTATAATCTAAATATGGTAAATTCAAATAAAATAAATAAATTGTATTATATATCCATTGGCCTCATTTTTTAGCAAAATGAGTTTTAGTTACAAAATAGTTATCTTGTAACTAATTATAAAAAAGTGAAATTATAATGCAAAATACTGAAAGGTTTTGTATCCCCTTTATTAAGCATTTTTGGGTAGAGATTTTTAAAAATATATCTTTTCATTGTAGAAAACAAATTATTAAATAAATTGTGGCAACTAAAACAGAATTCTAAGAAATTCAAAAGAAGTAACATAAATTATTAGGAAGAATCAAATAGTTGTACAAAATGAGCTTTGAATGTGTTTCCCTTTTAGTCTGATTGTTAAATATTTAACCAAGACAAAAAATTATTTTTGTTAAAAAATATCAAACACTGGAGGAAGCTTCATCCAATAAACGCAGGACTTTTTTTGCCACATAACATTTGGTCTTAAACTTATTTCCCTTGTTTTGTAAATGCAGGTATTCTTTATTTCCCTCCACATAAAGCTACGAAGTCATGACTTTGATGATATTTATATTGTGTTTTGTCATCTCAGACTCTTACCTTTAAAAAACAATAATCATCATCAGAAACATATGAACAGAAGGTAAAGTCAACAAATGCTTGCTCAGTTTCCTACATTGTTCTATTTCTATTAAGACTCTTAGCCTGTATCTATAATTCTAATCTAACCTAGACCAGAATCCACAGAGCACTCCTCCAACCCAATGTTCACACACTCTGCCTTCTCTCTATGTGCTTGTACTAGAAATATATTTCATACTGACTATGCTCATGGCCCCCAGTTAGGAGTTGTGGGGAAAAAAAAAAAGTACTTATTTGAACACACACTTACAGCAGGAACAGAACATATTGAAATGAACAAGTAAATATTAATACCAAGTAATACATAAGGTGCAAAATGTAGAAAGAAGTGCAACAGAACCTGGGAATACTGAGAGACCATTTGGACCTCAGCTAGGTCTTAAAGGACATATAGTGGTGGGAAGAAAAGCCTGGAATAAAGGAAATAATAGTCAGATGAGGGAGTTTAGCTTGAGCAAAAGGAGAGAGAGAGAGAGAAAGAATATGTTTAGAGAAAATAAAATGAGTAGATAATCTTGGCTGATTGTAGAGGACCCATCAAGGAAAGGAAAGTGAGATACTATAGTATATAACTGAAAATGTGTGCAGAGGCTGGATTGTGTGTTTCACAAACTTTTTGACAAAAAAAAAAACAGTTCATAGAAGCAAAGGGGTAACTCCTTTATTATATTTACTATTTTCAAACTTTCTATTTATGAAAACTGTAATATTTAGGAGTGATCTTATTGGAAAAAAATTTAATCTTTTCTTCTTGAGTAGACATCTTTTGATGTCTTTTGTCATTGCCATTTTTAACTGGTTCTGCATTCTGGAACACTGGAGTTTTATTTTCAATGATTTCACAAGATGTTTCACAAAATGAATCTGACTCATCAGAATGTCCTAAGATGAATCATTAAATCAGTAAATGATGGGGAGGCAGGGCTTTCCTAGGAGGCTTTTTTCCCCCAAATATTTTGATAGAATGTGTAGTGAGTGGATGAAAGAATGGAAGTCTCAAAGGAAATTTAAAGATAGCTCTTTAGGCTCTAGTTATTGGGACACAGAGTTAACAAAGTTGTAATTTGTTGTGACTTGAAATAAGACATATTTTTAAATAATCTCAAAAAGTAATTTCTTTTATGTCAATTTGCTGTAACTTGGATATTCTCTTTTGAATATTCAGTGTTAGTATGATAGATTTAGTAGATTCAATGTTAACATCAAAAGAAAAGATAAAGTGTTCATGTTAAAAAATTCAGTAATTCAATCCATTTAAGTGAATATTTGTTAAGCACCTGTGTTATATAAACCACTGTTTTTTATTCTATAGATAAACAAAGATGGGAAACATACTCTTTGTGTTCTCAATCTAACGATGGGGAGAGAATGCTCGGCTTATTGAGTGATAGGCAGAATGTGATAAGTGCCACAAGAGGGCAAATAGAATGTTTGGAATCACAAACAGTAGTAAAAGTAGAGGTAGGAGAGAAATCGTGGAGAGAGAGCAGAGAATTCTTTTCTTTGGGGCAGTCTCTGTGCTAAACATTTTATACACATTATTTCATTTAATTTTCATTTAATTTTATTAATAATTTTATGTTATAAGCACTATTGTTACATCATTTTTTAAAATGAAAAACCTTTTAAAATGAGGCTCGGTGGGGTTAAGTAACACTTCTCCACCTGGAAAGCTCACTCTCAAGATTTTTCTGACTTTAAAAGGTCCTCTTAAACACTGCACTATACTGCCTCCTAGGGGAAAGTTTCATGGAGATGGTGTAATTATAACCTCACATGAGGTAAAGATGAGGATAAGGATGTTCTCCAAAGTCATGAGTATGAGAGAGCAGTGTTTGTCCAGGAAATGCTAACAGTATAATAAGCTCAGAGTGTCATGTGAATGACTTTGGGCAAGAAGTATAATGTATATGCTTAACATACAATATAAAGAGTAAGACTAGACTGTCAGAGACTCAAGTACCAGGAAAGAAGCTTGGGCTTTACTCTGTACATTAAGACTCCTTTCATATGGAAAGAACAGTATTAGAATTATCTTTTTTGATAGACTTCAAGTCAGTCAGTATCTCCCCTTTTTCTAGATCTCATGTCCACATTTCCTTATGGTAATTACAGCATTTCAGAATGTCTTAAGCTAGAGCACTGGGTGTTATACGCAAATAATGAATCATGGAACACTACATCAAAAACTAATGATGTAATGTATGGTGATTAACATAACATAATAAAAAAAAACAGTCTTTTCAAATTTTCCCAAAATGGATTTGATAAACAGAAAGAAATGGACATAAAGAAATTGTCATACTTTTCAAATTAAGAATCCTCGGCCAGTGATTCATATATGTGATTCATATATGTTGAACATAGTCCATTCTATGTTGAAAATCTTTCCCACAATGAATTAATAAAAAAAAAAATGCCTCAATGGCTTTCAAGTAGCACAGTTCATCTTTTATTTGTGCAAATGTCCAACTGATGTGCTTTGCCAAGCCATATGTGGATGGTTGAATACATCAATTATTAAGTAATTTGTGAGTTTTTCTGTCTTCAGATATCTGTAGAAATCCCAGCAGCACCAGGTACTCTACCAGAGGCTAGTAGTGAAAATTTAATGAGATTGGTGATGTTCCACTCCAGTTTTTGCGTTTTCTTTGAGGAATCATCATGGAGAATAGAAATGTTGCAGTTTTCCAGCTGATTAAGCACCAGACAGTCCTGCCCATTTCCTGGGTTATAGCATTTTCTAGTATCTTACATAGCTTGCTGATTACTTTCAAGTCCTTTATAGAATTGTCTTTTTCCTGTCAGTCTGCCTGAGAATCCCTAAATCTGAATTATATGTAACTTCTGAACTCATCTTTGTCCAACTCCATCATGTTAGACATGAGCAAGCGAATGGTCAGAAAGATGAAATAAGTAGCCATAACCTCCCAGTTGGCCAGTGCTCACCTGGAACTTAAACTTGGACTCTCAAGTTACACTGTTACAATCCTCTTCAAACCCCCTGCCCTTCTTGCAGCTCAGGTCCTGGTCTCACTGTCAAATCTTTTATGCTATAAAGGTTTGTTATTGCTTCCATATCTTGGCTAATGTAAATAATGCTGCAGTGAACATAGAGGTGCATATGTCTTCTCAAATTAGTGTTTTCATTTTCTTCAGTTAAATACCTAGAAGTGCAATTGCTGGATTGTATGTGTTATATGTATATACACACATATACATATATACACAAAGAATATTACCCAGCCATTTGAGACAATATGGATGAACTTAGAGGGTATTCTGCTAAGTGAAATAAATAAGACAGAGAAAGACAAATACAATCTGACTTCACTTATAAGGTGGAATCTACAAAAACAGAACAAACAGACAAACCAAACAAAACAGAAACAGACTCATAGATACAGAGAACCAACTGATGCTTGCCAGAGGGAAGGGGTGGGGAGGATGGACAAAATAGGTGACAATAATTAAGAAGTACAATCTTCCAGTTATAAAATAAATAAAACACAGGATGTGTACAGCATAGGGAATATCATCAGTAACATCGTAACAAAATTTTTGTGGTGACAGATGGCAACTAGACTTACTATGTTGACCACTTCATAATGTATATAAATATCAACTCACTATATTGTACACCTGAAACTGAAAATAATACAGTGTTGTATGTCAGTTATTTTTAATGAAACATTTTTTAATTTAAAAAATGTTTATCAAAAACTAATGATGTAATGTATGGTGATTAACATAACATAATAAAAAAAAGGGAAAAAAGTTTGTTGTTGAATGTATGAATTAAGTAAATCAGAAAATAACTCAGTTTGCCCCCCAATTTTTTTTTGAAAAATTTTAACTTACAGTAAAAATGTAAGAAGTATACAATAAACATACACACACCTTTTACCTAGGGTCATCAATTCTTAATATTTCTTTGCATTTCCCTCCTTCCTTCCTTTCTTCCTTTCTCCCTTCCTTCTTTCTGTCCCTCTCCCTTTACCCTTTTCCTCTCTACATACATATATGTACACATATATGAGACATATACATATATGTATACATACACACTTATGTATATATACATATATATATTCCAAAGTATATATACATATAATATATTGTCTCTGACCCTGAGAAAGTTTTAGACATCATGAAAATGCACCTCTAAATACTTTATTGTGTATCCTCCTCCCCCCTTCCCAAATTCTCCAACATTACCATAACATAGTTATTACATTTATGCAATAAAAATTAATACTATTATCTATTTACCATCTACATTCAAATATCACTTTTATTCTAGTACTATATCTTATATCTATTTCTTTTTCCTTCCAATTCAGGATCTAATCAAGGATCAAAATGACTTTGGTTATCATTTCTCTTTAGTACTCTTGCATCTAGCAGAATTCTACTTTTTTTTTTTTTTTTTAAGTCCTTCATGACATTGAGATTTTTGAAGATTTTAAGGCACTTGTTTTGCTGTTTGGATTTGTCTGAGTTTTTCCTCATGATTAGCATCAGGTTAAACCTTTTTGGCAGGAACACTACCAAAGTGGTGTCACCATCTTTCTCAGTGCATTAATTCAGGAAGCACAGATATCAACCTAACCCATCATTGGTGATGTTATGTTAAATCAGTCCCCTAGTTAAGGTGATGTCTAATTGACAACAGCCCGTTTATTAAGCAGTTAAATATATCTGGATTTTAAATTTGTTGGACAGCACCTACCAGATTGTCTACACATTTCATTTTTATATTCTGTAAATATTAAAAATTAAAAATATTGGTTACATAGTGAAATATCCTATTTTTAGTGTCTCAAGACTAATTTTTTGAATCCTCACCTCCTTTATTTATACCAAGGCTTAATATAATCTGAAATTTGGAATTCATTATTTGTGTGCTTTTCCTTCCTTTTTCAGTATTTTCAGAATTCATTATTTGTGTACTTTTCCTTCCTTTTTCAGTATTTTTTTTTATATGTTTTTACTTGCTATTAGAGCAGAAAGCATGACCTTCAAGGTCATCTATTTGCATTATTATTTCTACTAATCCAATAAAATCAAACATCACTAAAGGGCTAATATCTTGACCATTGCTGCAGTTATGACATTATTAGGATTCTCAGCTCACTAATAATATGTTTTCATAAATATAATATGCAGAATATACACAAACAAGTAAGTTGTTTTTGTTAATGTTGCAATAAACATTGAGCAATTAATTAATAACATTGCATTAAACTGTGAGATTCTGATTAACAATTAACATAGGCATTGAAAACACCAAGAATTATTGTCTTCTTTTTATAGAGTTCAAATACAAATGCTTTGACATCTTCTGAAGTACTTGCCCTGGGAAATTAATTATCTCTCATCGGTGTTATATTTTGACTTGTACTTAGTCTAACTGAATTACATCCACTTGAATCTGATAACTTGAAGTTTTGATAAAAGATAGCCCTTTAAGATTACTTGCAACCTCATTCCAATACCATGTTGCCTTAGATAACCTCGTTTGGCAGTATTTCATTAGGAGTACCCACTTGTACAAAAGGAGTTACTCCAAAAAAAAAAAAAAAAAAAAAAGGAAGGCATCCCTAAAAGAGCTTTGGTGTTTAATCTTGCATCACACTAATTCTTTTGCCAAGATAGCTATCTTTCATTCAGGCTGCTTGCCATTGTACATTTCATGTGTCAGACTGAATCTACCTCTTCAATACTGACACAATTTTCTTGATCTCAGAAATCAAAATTTCCAAATAGTGTAAGAAAATAATATTTTTTCAGAGTTATATTTTTCTCTTTTAGTAAAGACTGGAACTCTAAGAAGGACTCATTTGTTAGTAAAATATGATAAATTCTGTCTTTATGCTTTGACAAAAAAATAAAAATATCATAACTGGAATGCTTTTTCCTGAGGTTTCTAAGTAAAAATAGCCAGCAACTCTTATTTTTTATTTTTATTTATCTTTTGCTTGCTTCCATCATCCTCCTTGCTAATACACCACATTGGAGGAAGGGCATTAAGTTAAGCCATATTGGGAAGCCACTCACTGCTGCGTGCTTCTTGTAATGCACACAATGTCAAATACAATGCCATCCCCATAGTCACATTTCCACATGGCTACCAGGGATGCTCTTTTGTGGGTGTTAAGTAAGGAGGAATCACCACGACCACATCTTCTTAACAACCTTGGCAGCTTCTAATAAACTCTTTCTAAAATGTGATGTTCCCATGTGATGTAACCCCATAGAAGAATTGAAACAGGCTTAGAATAATTTAATTTTATAATTTGGAAGGGTTATTTAGTCTAATGTTTCTTAAACCTGAAAGGTAATCAGAATCATCTGGGGAGCTCTTTTAAAATACATTTTATCCAACCTCAGACCTACTGAATCAATATCCCCAGGAACGTGTGTTTAATTTGTAAAATTTGTTCAGCCTTCTAAGTAAGTTAAGAATGACATAAGGTCTAGCTCTATGCGCACAACCTTTTTCTCACGTCATAGCTCACACAGAAAGTTATCCTATTAATACAGCACACTTGGAGACAGGGCTGGAGCACCTCCAGGAGCTGCAGCTTACAACCAGGTGCACCCAGGCTGGAAGGAGCAGTATATTGGCCCGTCTATAACACATCTTTGGCTCACCAATCTTTCTGACAGACCAGATTAGGTAACTGTAAAGCCGAACAGTAGAAAACAGTTGAGGGTGGGCTTACTCGCGGAGTAGCGTGATCATTCAACTCTACTATTGCTTCTCTTTCTGTTTTGCCCTAAGAGAAAATGATATTAAAAGGATCCAAAGAGAAATTTATAGCTGATGAAGAATGTTAGGAATTCTCATTAGAATTATTCCTTTTAACAGTGGTATAAACACAGCTCACATTTGCAAAATTAAAAAAAAATATATTTGGATTCTGCTTTCCACTGAAGGGCTGCATTTCCAAACAAGCTCTCTCCACATAACCTCAAGATGGTCACTTTCAGCTCTTAATGGGACTAGAGCAGAGGTATGGGGGAGAGAAAGGTGATGTCCATATTAAAGAGAGGTTAAGGGGGCACCTGGGTGGCTCAGTCCTTAAGAATCTGCCTTGGGCTCAGGTCATGATCCCAGGGTCCTGGGATCGAGCCCTGCATCGGGCTCCCTGCTCGGCAGGAAGCCTGCTTCTCCCTCTCCCCCTCCCCCTGCTTGTGTTCCCTCTCTCGCTACATTTCTCTCTGTCAAATAAATAAATAAAATCTTTAAAAAAATAGATGTTAGGTATGTTATGTTGATACTGAATAGAGAATATGTTATTTCTCATCATTTGATACCAGCTTAAGCAAAGCAATGTGGCTAATAAGGAAAGAGTAAAACTGTCCTTTGGTTCTAGATACAAAATGGATTGGGGTCCTAGAGTAACAGTTGCCTAGGGGAGGTTTCTCACTCAGAAGATTTAGACCCTGCTAAATCAACACAAACCTCAGGATATTGCAAGATTAGGTTATGTGTATTATATGTAATATTACCATAAATTAATCTGTGCTTTAAATTTGTATTTATTTCATATAACATTTACCCTTTTTTTTTTTTTTT
>NW_022589714.1:9601486-9631850 GCF_004348235.1 Phoca vitulina
ACACAAGCAGGGGGAGTAGGAGAGGGAGAAGCAGGCTTCCCGCCGAGCAAGGAGCCAGATGTGGGGCTCGATCCTAGGACCCTGGGATCATGACCTCAGCCGAAGGCAGACACTTAATGACTGAGCCACCCAGGTGCCCCTTACCATTGGTTTATAAGTGAGAACATTTTTATTATAGAAAATAACAAAATAGTAAACATGCTACATGTTGTCTGAAAAATCTGATTTTATGGAACTCAAGTCTGTAATCGAAGTAATCAATATTATCCTTGTGGTTACTCACCCCAATTAAAGGCAGTTTACAAAAAAAAAAAAGAAGATGAAACACTGAGGTTTATGAGGACTAATTTTACAAACGTTAATGTGAAGTAGCATTAGACATCACTTGACCTGGGAGAGTCTTCAGTGGATAAATAATCAAGCTACTTTTAATGAAATTGTCATCACACGTCACCATGCCTGGAAGATGCCACCAGGAGTCTCCTAAACTCACCAGACCCTCTTCAAGGGCACAGGCTGTACACAGGGATGAAAACAAACCAGGACACCCTTAATGAATCAGAATTGTCTGAGTTTGGTTTTTGCCACGATAATCTTGTATAGGACAGTACCGAATATAATTTGTATAAATTTATCTAATAAAATAGAATATCTATGATGAATCACAATGCATTAACAAATTACTCTTGATTTGAGTTTATTTTGTGTTATACTGAGTTTAGTTTGTACTTTTGGAGAGACATGATTATATCAATATTTATGATGACTTCTCGTTTATCATCGTTACTTAAAATATCTTTGTAAATCATATATCAATTGAAAGTGTTCTTATTGAAACAGTACCATCAAATACTAGTGAGCTCTGTTTTAAAATTTCACTACTAAGCCTTCCTTTGGGTTTTGCCTGTGGCCCTGCAGATTTACCAGGCAGATCCAGAATCAAATCTAACTGAATGTCTTTAGTTGAGTCATTGCAGTTTTCTAAACTTCAGTGTCTTCTTCTATAAAATGTGATCCACGATTATAACTATAATGTTAACTACATCACAGGATTGAGTGAATAAGGTTGTATATTATCTAATCTTGTTTGGTGTCATGTGTAGCATGCATTACTTTTATACATTGATATTATAATAAATTCTATAAATATTCTTGAAATAAGACCTCATCTAAAAGAATCATCAACATATATTTGAAGATATGAAATACATCTTTATTTTTTATCTTACAGTTTCATTAATACTTTAAACACAACACCTTAGCAGTTACAAGCATTTTCACACACATGCATTGATTTATGTTATTCTTCAAAAATCCCATGAGACAAACCACTAAGGAGACTGGGTTAGGTAAAGATTGAGTGATTTTTCCCATGGTCATTCAGTTTGTACAAGTCACATGCTGCTATTACTGCATGGTTCTATCACCCAACTGTAATATTCTCCAGAGTCCTACAGTTTCTCTGAAATGAAACAACACAGCTCCTAGAGAAGTATCATAAATCCAGTTCATGAATCCACTATAATCACATTATATAATAATGGAAAGCTTCTCTTCTTCAATGTCTTTTTCTTAAGCTATGTTAAATACATTAGATTTCCCTGGTTCATGTACTGTAGTCTAGTCACATTTAGCTTGAGAATATTTTTGGTCCTGTGTTATCTTTAGCACTATCTGTAAGTTTTAGAACTACATTAATATTTAATTTGAATTTCCAAATTCATTTTGTGAGATACCTGTTAAGTTGAATGTAACATACAATTAAATTCAAAACAACATGTTGACTACTTTGTAAAACACACAATAGATAGATATTTTGAAAGACATAGTACTAATTGAATCACCTCTTGAGGAATAATAATAAAAAAAATAGTGTCAAAGAATAGTAGTACAGAAAGAGATTAATTTTCAATAGCAAGATCCAGAAGGCCTACAAAGGAAATAGCATGAGTTAGTTGTTCGGTGACAAAAGGGAAATTCATTTATTCACTTAGTTATTCATGAAATATTGATTAACATATACTCTATTTCCCCATTCCTTCATTCAACAAATATTCATTGAGTACCTACCATGCCATTCATTGCCCCAGGCACTGGGGATAAAAGAAATGAATAATGAAATAAGAACTCTCTCTCATGTATCGTGTATTACAAGGGGCAGAAATAGAAAATAAATACACAAATGAATAAATATAAAATATTTTAGATAGAGGTAAATAAAGCATAATGCCGGATGCATTGGAGAACAATAAAGTAGGATGAAATGGTCACAGACATTGAATATGGTTCTCAATCTTGACTGAACTGAAAGTTACCTGGCAAATTTTTTTTTCCAGTTTTATTGAAATATAATTGACATATAACATTGTATAAGTTTAAGGTATAGAACATAATGCTTTGAAAGATATATATTATAAAATTATTACAAGAAAAAGTTGAATTAATATCTATCATGTTACATAATTATAGTTTTTTCCTTGTGATGAGAACTTTTAAGATCTGCTCTCTTGGCAACTTTCAAATATACAATGCATTATTGTTAACTATAGTAGTCATGCTCTATGTCAAATGCCCAGAACTTGCCTATCTTATAACTGGAAGTTTATACCTTTTGACGACCGTCACCCATTTCCCCTACCTCCTATGCCTGCCCCTGGCATCCACCCATCTGTTTCTGTTGGTTTATTTATATTCCACACAGAAGTGAGATTATACAGTATGTTAGCTGTCTGACTTAAATTTATGCCAGTACCATACTGTTTTGATTACTCTAGCTTTGTAATATAGTTTGAAGTCAGCTAGTGTTATGCCTTCAGACTTGTTCATCCTCAGAATTGCTTTGTCTACTCAGGGTCTTTTGAAGTTCAAAATGAACTTTAGGATTGCTTTTTCTATTTCTGTAAAAAAATGTCAGTGGAATTTTGATAGCGATTGCACTGAATGTATAGATGACTTTAAGTAGCATGGACATTTTACAATATTAATTCTTCTGTTCCATGAACACAGGATATCTTTCCATTTATTTGCATCTTCTTCAATTTCTTTCATGAATATTTTATAGTTTTCAGTGTACAGATCTTTCATCTCCTTGGTTAAATATATTTTTAAGTTTTTGTTTTTGATGCTATTATATATGATTTTTAAAAATTTCTTTTCCAGGGGTGCCTGGGTGGCACAGTTGGTTAAGCATCCAACTCTTGGTTTTGGCTCAGGTCGTGATCTCAAGGTCATGAGGTCAAGCCCTGCAATGGGTACCATGCTCAGCACAGAGTCTGCTGGGATTCTCTCTTCCTCTCCCTCTAACCCTCCCACTTATTCTCTTTCTCTCTAAAATAAATAAATAAATCTTTTAAAAAAATTTCTTCTCCAGATAATTCATTGTTAGTACATAGAAACTCAATTGATTTTTGTATGTTGATTTTGTATCTGACAACTTTACAGAATATGTTGACTAGATCTAACACTATTTTGGTGGAGTCTTTAGGATTTTCTCTGTATAAAATCATTTTATCTGCCAACAGGACAGTTTTACTTCTTCCTTCACAATTCAGGTGACCTTTATTTCTTTTTCTTGCTTGATTGCTCTGACTAGGGCTTCCAATACTGTGTTAAATAGGAGTGGTGATTGTGGGCACCCTTGTTTTGTTCTTGATCTTAGAGAAAAAGCTTTCAACATTTCACCTTTGAGTATGATGTTAGCTGTATGAGCTTGTCATTTACAGTCTTTATTATGTTGTTATGTTCCTTCTATACTCAATTTGTTGAGAGCTTTTATCATGAATGGATATTGAATTTTATCAAATGCCTTTTCTGCATCTATTAAGATGATCATATAATTTTTATTTCTTATTCTATTAATGTTATGAATCCCATTTATTGATTTGCATAAGTTGAACCATTCATGCATTCCCATGATGAATTCCACTTGATCATGGTGTATAATCTTTTTAATATGCTGTTGAATTTGGCTTGCTAGTATTTGGTTGAAAATTTTTGCATCTATATTAATCATGGATATTGGCCTATAGTTATTTGTGGTTTTTTGTTTGTTTTTCTTGTAGTGTCCTTATCTGCCTTTGGCATCAGAAAAATCCTGGCTTCATAAAATGAGTTTGGGAGTGTTCCTTCCTCTTAGATTTTTTGGAAGAGTTTGAGAAGGATTGGCATGAATTCTTCTTCAAATGTTTAATAAGATTCATCCGTGAAACCATCTGGTCTTGGGCTTTTCTTTGTTGGGAGGTTTTTGATTACTGATTCAATCTCCTTACTCACTTTGGTCTGTTTAGATTTTCTATTTCTTCATGATTCAGTTTTGGTAAGTTGTATTTTTCTAGGAATATATTCATTTCTTCTAAGTTGTCCAGTCTAAAGACACACAGTTATTCATAGTAGTCTCTCATGATCCTTTGTATTTCTGTTGATTGTTATTTTATTTATTTATTTTCTCATCTAGACCACCTAAAACTCTGTATTAAAAACAAACAAGCAACACTAAAAAGCCTGCCTGGGCTGTCAGTAAGTAATAGAAACAACAGGAGGCCAAAATTTACAAGAAAGCATGATACCAAAGAGGTAAACCAGTGTTATAATCTGCTTTTGCTTGAGGCATCAGCCAACTCTAGAGACCAGGAGCTGTGTTTTAAATTGTCAACTACAAAGAAGTGATAAGATATAACATCTTCAGCTCTAAGAGGATGGAAGTTCAGACTCATGTCTTGAATTAAAACCCTGGATTCCCAAGAGTATGGAGCAACAGGAGCCTTCATTCACTGTTGAGGGGAGTATAAATTCATACAACCATTTGGGAAAACTGCTGACATTAACTAAAAAGCTGATAATGTTTATACCCCAAAATGGAGTATCATCTCTCTTAAAAATTTACCCCAGGGAAATCTTGCTTGTATGAATAATGAAGACATATAAAATAATGTCCATAGCCACATTGTAGTTTAACAGCCCCCCACTTGAAACACACCGAATGTCCACAGTGGTAAAATGGATAAATAAATTGTCCTATATTTAAAGTCCTGATCCTTTTTCCATTAGTGTCAAACAAGCAGATACTGATGGATGTCAGTAGCAATAGCAATCTTCCACTATACAGAAAATCATTACAAACAAATTGGATTTTGTGAAATACATAGAAAAAAAGTAAAAGCAATTGGTTAGGTGTTACCACACTTTTCAAGTGCTTGTAAGGTGCCAAAATTCTTGTTAGTGTTCTGATTCTCATTTCACATTCATGAAGGGATCCACATGTTGAGAAATGACTCAATGAAGTCTTCTTCCTCCTCATAGTCACCGATTTTCCTTCTACCCCTTGCCATAACACCTCCTTCTAAGTATGACCCTTAAGTAAAAGATGAAGACAATTTAAAAACTTGGGAAAATTTTCAAAGGATTATGGACTGTTTGTAATGCAATTTTTCAGTAGGAAACCTCAGACTTTTTGTTGTTGTTGTTTTGTTTTGTGTTTTGTTTTTTTTAATATAAATTCAATTAATTAACATATAATATATTATTGGTTTCAGAGGTACAGGTCTGTGACTCATCAGTCTTATATAATACCCAGTGCTCATTACATCACATGCCCTCCTTAATGTCCATCACAAACTTACACCATCCCCCCACCCCCTCCTCTCCAGCAACCCTCAGTTTCTTTCCTATGATTAAGACTCTCTTATGGTTTGTCTCCCTCTCTAGTTTCATCTTCTTTTATTTTTTCCTCTCTTCCCCTATGATCCTCTGTTTTGAGGAAACCTCAAACTTTTTTTAAGTAAATTACAAAGAAAACCATTATTAAGTAAATTTTTCCATGTAAATACATTTATTTATACTTCTGATCTATTCGTATCTCTCCCATAGATGACAATCTCTATAACATCTTTGGATATAAAGTCAAATATTCTTAACTGTGTAATATGCCACCATTTACATAGATATAATCAGGTATTTTTTATTTTTTTTTTGTTTGAGTTTTTTTAATCAACAGAACCCATAGCCTTTCTGCCTGTTCACTACATCTCTTTTTCTTTTTTTAAAAAAGATCTATTTATTTGAGAGACAGAGAGAGAGTGCATGCATCCAAGTGAGGGAAGGGGCGGAGGGAGAGGAGAGAGAATCTCAAGCAGATTCCCCATTGAGCATGGAGCCCAATGCAGAGTTCGATCCCAGGATCCCAAGATCATGACTTGAACTTAAATCAAGAGTCAGACACTCAACCGACTGAGCCACCCAGGCACCCCCATCTCTTTCTCTATACCTGTTCTTTCTCCTCATAGGGTCTCTAAGTCCTACTTTTCTCCCTAAAGTTATCAATGTCTTCTTGGATTCATTTCCATCTGTAAAGAACTTAGATTTAATAGTCCATCACTTTAAACACACTTGGGTCAAGATATTTGCTTCACTAACTTACATTATAGTACATCTGTGATATTTGCCTGGCAAAATTACAAACCTATATCCATCTGATTATCCTGTAATTCTGAATGCTGCTGAGGAATTCACTCAACTAGGCATATTTGAGCCACTGAAAATAGTTGGCCTCCAACTTTGACTGGGCCCTCAGTGCTGGTCAGCAATAATTTATATTTTCTTAGTGAAGTCTTTCTCAGTTTTCCCTAGTGACAATTTCAGATCTCCCATTCTTCCCCAACCTCTGAGCCCACCACTTCCATTTTACTCATAGCCCCTTGCCCCTTAATAGAAAGGGACTGTAGTAGACATAAGACTAGAATTCTCTCAACTTCTTGCAGTTACAACCACAAATTACCTCTACCTATCTACCTTTTTTACTTCTCTCTGGGAATTTTGCAAGGAAAGTAGCATGATTTCTCTTGTACAAATTGAACCCCCCTGTGCTCTGGCTCCCAACTTCTCCATCTATTTGGGTAAGTTAATGCAATCAATCACCAATTCTACCACCACCACTCCTCCTTTTCCAGAGTCTTTGTTGTAATGGATCCCTCTCTTGAGTATAGAAGGAAAATCATCTTTTTGAAAATATCCCTTATTTTTCATTCTCACATTCCTCCTCCAGCTAATGTCAACTTTCTCCTCCACTGAGAGCTACATTTCTACATTCTCTGATTCCCCAACTCTCACCTTTATCATCTTTCTTTGGTATACTACTCAGTCCTCTCCGTATCCTAAACATAAGCATTCTTGGAGTGCTATCTTGGTTCCTTTCTTTCTCTCCACTCCATACTTTTTGCTTATGTGATCTCTTGTTTCAGGGCTTTATTTATTTATTTATTTATTTATTTATTTATTTTAAGATTTAATTTATTTATTTGAGAGAGAGAGCACACGAGGTGGGGGGAGGGTCAGAAGGAGAAGCAGACTCCCTGCTCAGCAGGGAGCCCGATGCAGGGCTCGATCCTGGGACTCCAGGATCATGACCTGAGCCAAAGGCAGTCGCTTAACCAACTGAGCCACCCAGGCACCCCTTCTTTCAGGGCTTTAATAAGCATTTAAATAGAGACTATTCCCAAACCCTCAACCTATATAAAACCTGTGCATTCTACTTCTAGATCTCTATCTGGGAGACAAAGAACACTTCAGTTCAGTCTCTCCAAAACTTAATATCTGCTTGAGCAAAGCTGATTTTTTGTTCTTTGCCCTCAGGGAATGGTATCACACTCTAACCAATTATCCAAGTGAGAAATTGCTCTTCATCTCTACAACCATTCACTAGTACAAGTGATTGTAATTTCCTGCCAGAATTCTAGATAAAGCCCTTGGCTGGTTTTTAGGCATCTAGTATTGCCCTTCTTCAGATATTCACACTGAAGCCAGAGTGATTCTAAAGAGCACATCTACTCCCATCACTCCCCCAACTGAAACCTCTAAATGTCTCCCCACTGACCTCTGAAATAATCCCAACTCTTTTTCAGTGTTTACAAAGTCCTGAATGATGTGATTCAGGCAGCTTCCTCTCACATTACCTTCTCTTTATAGCCTAGAATCAACTTTTAATTTTTCATTTCTAAGGTGTATAATATACCCCTTTACCTCTGAAGCTTTATAAACTTTTCTTCTGTGTGGAGTAAGTTTTCCTCAGTGACCCACAGAAAACTGGCCTTCTCCTCTCAAAGCACATATTGCATTGTAGAATTACCTGTTTTTTTTGTCATTGTTGTTGTTTGCTTTGTTTTGTTTTGTTTTGTTTTTGCCTGTACCCTCTGATAAAGTTCCTGGGACAGAAGCTGGGCAAAGCTTGTTTAACTCCATATCCCTAGCACCTACCAGAGTGCTTGTCACGTAGCTGGACACTCAATATGCACTTGTAAAATGGAATCTGACCTCTCTGGTTCTTTCTACAACACCATATTCCTGAGTTTAAATGCACATATTAGGTAACAAATAAATGATTATTGAATGGTTGCTTATTGAAAGTTCTTTTTCTAGTCCAACTCTGATTGAAATAATTTACACTGTTCCTTCTTCCCCTTTCTGTTTCCTCATTTCAGGTTAGGGTCGTAACATTTTTTCTTTAGCCAATTCATACCCTGCCAGATGTATCATCAGCTTTTCTTTCCTTGTGCCACAAAGAAAAGATATATACCTTGTCATGTCAAAATCTGTGTAATCAAATGTATCTACTGTCTTCTTTTCTGGGATCTTTCTTTTTCAACTGTATTCACTAGTTCATTCAGACTCTTCCTTCCAGTTACTTTGTATGCTTTTGTTAATTTACCTATATCCAAGTTGTACTTGCTAATAGTACCTAAACCCAAGTTCTACCCCTGATTTAGATAATTAGAAAACAAAGTACCTGGATCAACCTAAAGAGGAGGAAAGGGACTAGAAAATCTAAAAGTCTGAACTTTTCTTTACAATGTTGTGAATTTCTTGAGGACAAAAGCTATGTCTATATATCTTTATGTTATCGGGACCCAAGATTTGTCAAGTCTATACTAGTTGTTAAGTAAATGTTTGTTGAGTGAATATCAGTTTAGTGTCCTTGAATTTAGACCACCTCTGTTCCTGCTAATTGGGTGATCCTAGTCAACTTAACTTCCAAATGAAAGGAAGACCAATTCATTTTTAAAGTCTTCCTAAGTTCCATAATAAAAAATTAAAAAAAAAGTCTTCCTAAGTTCCAAAGTCTAGAATTATATTATTTCAACTCTCTACAATATGACCTACCCTGCTTTACAATTTAACATTTTCTCTTTGTAAAGCACCAGTGGAGGAGGAGGGATTGTTTGTGAAACAAATGTTGCAGTAAAATGAATCTGTTATAATTTAACCAGAGATTAATTTAACAAACTTTTTTTTACCATAATTCAATTTTGCAGGAGGGAGTTAGTGTATTAGAAGATGATGATGGTGCTGATGATTTGCACTGGCTTACTGACTATAATGAGCTCATGTGATTTTGTGGTATTTGGAGAACAATTTATTTAAGAGCAGAAAAATGGAATACATATTTAAGAGCAAAAAATGGAATACGAAAGTTTTTATATGCAACATATGTGAGGTATTGAAATCTTCAATAAATATTACAACTTAATTTGAAACAAAGTGTTTCTCCACATACAATATAACAATACAAGGGGTTCTGAATTATTGCATTTGTTTTAGATAGACATTTGTTTTCGAGTCTATTCCAGTAGTAGTGCGATGTAACCATGGGAAGCACCTTCTCTTTTTGGCAGGGAAACAAAATCATCAAGATGTTAGTTTACAATTGTGAGCTTGAAGAAATGGTAGGGACATTCGTATTCTGAGCAATCCCCAGGGTAACCATGGATAAATTGAATATACAGACATCCACAGAGTTGCTAGGTGTGTTTGGTGGAAAATGCATCTTCATGTCGTTTCTATGGCAATCATAAATAAATCTAACTACTTTGAAATCAACACAGCAGCTGCCCACACAAACAGATATGTTCAACAAAATCTGGAGAGTTTCAGTGTCCATCAGTAGTTTGGTTCTAGGCAAGCTTGTTTACAATAACAGAGTAAGTTGTTCAGTAACATTCACTTCTTATGTCAACTCCTAAAGCTTCATTTTAGATTTGACTTTGTCCATGTTCAATAAAGATTTTAAAGAGGACTGATGAGGTTAATTTTCCACATAGGAGGACTGGCTCAATATTGTCTCCATTTACCAATGTAAGAACTAGGGAAAAAAAAAATGGGTTCTTCAAGAAAAAAAAAAGGTAATTTGTTCAGCACTCATTTCATTCAACAACAACAACTATTTATTATTATTACTCTTGTTATTACCTTGTTAATATAAGCCAAACATTATGTTAATTATTACATTATAACTATTATCTTATGTAGTCCTCACAGCAACCCTATGAATTAGGCGGTATCATTATTCCATCTCATAGAGAAAAGAATAGGCCCAGATCAATTAAGTGATTTATCCAGGTAGTTAGAGGAAAACTAGGATTTGAACACAGCAAGCTTTTATAATTTTTGATTGAGAAAGCCTTTTCCAAGTGGTACATAAAAACTTAATGCTAGAAAAGAGAAGATTGTACATTTGTTTACATAAGACTAAAAAAAAGGTTTGTATAATAAGAAACAAAGTTAGTAAAAGTTTAAAGAAAACAATAAATTGTGAGCAAATATTTGCAGCTCACAATGGAGTTTTATTTCCTTAATATATGGAGTATTTTTAAGTCAATAAGAGAAATATCAGACATTCAATGGAAAATAACTAATAGATATAAATATACTGTACATAAAAAAGAAACACAGCTCCTAAATATGAAATGATGCAAATATCACTCTTAGAGAAATGTAGATTAAAACTATATCAAAAATTTTTCTCTCCTAACAGATTGGCAAAGATCAAAAAGGAATAATAATGTGGATTGATAAAGGTGTATGAAAAAGACACTCATATATTTTTGGTGAGAATATGAATAGGTACAAATCATGTGTACAGTAATATGGAAATAACTATCAAAATTACAAATTCATTAACACTTTGACCCAGCAATTCTCCTCTGGGAATAGCAAACATATACACATTTATACATCAGTTTCTCATTGTAGCAATAGAAAATACCGGATGCAGCCTAAATATCTATCAGTATGGGACTGGTTTGGATGGATTGCTATAAAGGCATACAATGGGATAGTATATCTAATACTTTGTAACCCTTAGAATCTGTATTCCTGGTGTTGCTTGGGACACCAAGGCTAGGTACTGACGTGACCTCATTCTGTTGTCTCCTCATTAGTCACCTGATTTCCTGCCCCGCATGGGACAAGAGTCCCATCTGTAACCCCAGTCCATTTGACCAGGCCTTGATATTCTGTCCATTTCTTTTTCTCAGAAGATGCATCCTCTCTTAAGCTAAAGCCATCTCCGTGGATGTGACAAAAGCATGCACACCAACTCGAAGTGGTGTTCCAGCTGCAACATACCCCAGGCTCAGCGTTTGACAAATAGCACTATGGTGTCTTTTTAGGACACTGGGTACCATAACTCTCCAAATGCTCCATTTTCATCTTTTCTTCCTGGATGCAAAGTCTTAATCCCTTTATATATTATTGTATAGTACTAGATTTGTTCTTCAAGAGGATTATTTAACCCACATTTAAATGTGCAGAAAATGTTGATTTTATATTCATGTGTTCAACAAACATTTATTGCATGCTTGAATAGAGCATATATAAAGCATGGTGCTGAATTGGGGAATACAAAGAAGGGTAATATATGGGTTACTATTTCCATGACCTAACAGTCCAACAAAAAGCAGGGATAGCACAACATGCACTATAATTGAAGTGTTCCAAGACAGTGGAAAAGGGGGCCTAATCTAACTTAGCAGATGGGAGGTGGGGCACCAAAGCCTTCAGAGAACAAGAGAAACTTGAGCAGGGATGGGGAGCAGAAAGGTAAATGGATAAGCGAGAGATTAGAGTAGACTTTCTAAGATATTTTCATATAAATTACTTAACAGAATGTTTAATGGTCTGAGAGATTTCTTGTTGCTTAAAGTGCACTAGCTGGTGACAAATAGTAAATGTTATCTGTTTAGTTATTTTAGTCTTCAAGAGCATTCACATTGGAGCAAAATGAAACCTTTGTTCTTTTTAGAGCATAATACAGTGTTTGTTGATACTGCATTTCTGTTTTTTTTTTTTTTAACTGATGACAACCATGAATAAGTTCTCTCGCTGAAACTGCATTATCAATTTTAGGTAGACAGAAATGTAATTACTGAAGATGGATTTTAGCCAGGCCACCTGAATTAATAACCAGCCTAAATCTTCTTGCTCTGGGAGAGGGTGGAACAAAACTGTTTATTGACCACAAATGGTCATGACCTTTGCTATCTTCTGCACTCAAAATACCACAGGAGGAAGTCATCTAAAACACCATGACATTTAAACCAAGTGAGAAATTCATGTAGACAATTTATGAGGACAAGCTAACACGTCTACTAACTTGCACCACTATTTTTTAGATACCAGGATTAAAATATGCCTATTTAATATTTCCAGAAAAATACTAATTTTTTCCTTGTTATATGAACTACTACCTTTAATCCATTTTTGCCCCGCATGAAAATGTACCTCCTTTCAGTTTTTATGATTTTTTTTTAATGCCAGGTGAACATAAAAGAGAAAATGCCCAAATTCTCACTTTGCAGTCATGTATAATGGTTATTCATACTTGGCTGAAGAAATGCATTCTCACTAGGAATATTCAGCCAATGGTCTATTCATAGCTTTGGTTATATTTGCTATTGCTAGAGCCAAAAATGACTAAGATGAATATCCTCTATCCTCTAGCATTTAACTCTACTTTGATTGGAACAATAGAAATACAGTTTAAAGTAATGCAAATAATAAAGTAACTTTTTGGTTCAGTTCACCAAACCATTACAAGAACAAAGAGTTCCTGGTCTTGGGGAAGTAGAAACAAGGAGTTTGAATGCCATCAGGACTCTTTCTTGGTCTGTCATTTCTATTTTCCTTTGCGTTTCAGCTTTGTCATTCAGCCTGGCACCTCCATGTGACTGAGACATGGTCCATGGTAGGAAAAAACTACCTCTCAGTTTCATTTAGAAATATCCCAAGAAAGGGCATTGATAAGCCCAAGTTGGCTCATAATTATCCAAACATTAGGTCAGAAAACTAGGTCTGGAACAGACAGGGAAAAATAATTTCCAAACAGAAGGAGATGCTGTTGCCATGAGAAGCAAGAGTACTGAGCAGACAAAACTGTCAACAGTCTCTATGAGTTAGGCTTATTACACATCAAGATTGCATTTGTTCAAACTGTAAAAATATTTCTCTGGGATTATTTTTTTTCATTTTCATACACAAAAAAGCACTAAGGTTGTGGAGTTGCTTGCGGACAGATGTATCACTAAGGCCAAATCTGTTGATTTGCTGTTTATTGAGGGATATTAACTCCTCCGCAAAGTATAATGGTGCATGTTAGTGTGAACACCAAGAAATTTTAGAAAACCATAAATTGTTTTCACATTTTTAGTCTTCTGGTAGTTATTATCTATGAAAGCAAACAAATCTGAAAATATACAGGAAAGAATAAAATCATTGGAGAAAAGAGTGATTTTAAAACAAAACCCACTATGATGAGTCATTCTTTACCAAATCCCTTTCTAAGAAAAAAAGAAAAGTCTTACAAACAAGTAAGTCAATGCTTTGTTTGCTGGGAAAAATCAATTCACCATCCATTTATTTATAATTGAGTAAGTATTTGTTGCATAATCAGAGATATAATCTTAAAACGTAGAAATTTTTGCCAAAAGGGCATTTGGAGAAATATGGGCAATTGCAGTTCAAAGGACAGTGAAACATACCTCCAGCTAGAAGGATCGAGGAAGGCTTTGATAGATGAAGAATATCACAATATGCTTAGTCCATGGTAATTTTTACTGTTATAAGTCTTCTTTTTATATTTTAACCATAGGAATTGCCCACCAAAGTAAAGGCAGAGCTGTGAGCATCATTTGGGCATCCCAGTCATCTTTGACAGTCCCATTGTTCATATTTCTTTTTCTCTAACTTTTGTTCTTAAAGAATTCTCATTGGTGATGAGGAGTAAAGGGGGAATATTTTTTGATATATTGAATTATTTTCACTTGGTGGATTTTATTTTTTTATTTTTTTTAAGATTTATTTATTTATTTTAGAGAGAGAGAGAGCATGCATGAGTTGCGGGAGGAGCAGAGGGAGAGGGAGAGAGAGAATCTTGAGCAGACTCCCCACTGATCGCAGAGCCTGATGCGGAACTCGATCCCAGGACCCAGAGATTATGACTTGAGCCAAAACCAAGAGTCAGATGCTTAACTGACTGAGCCACCCAGGTATCCCTTCACTTGATGGATTTAAAAAAAAAATCAGGTTTGGGGCGCCTGGGTGGCTCAGTCGTTAAGCGTCTGCCTTCGACTCAGGTCATGATCCCAGGGTCCTGGGATCGAGCCCCGCATTGGGCTCCCTGCTCAGCTGGAAGCCTGCTTCTCCCTCTCCCACTCCCCCTGCTTGTGTTCCTGATCTCGCTATCTCTCTCTCTGTCAAATAAATAAATAAAATCTTTAAAAAAATTCAGGTTCAATGCACACGAGCACACATAAAGCTATAAATATGCATTGTCATTCATTCATGAAGTAATTATTGAGAAAGTACTATAGTCATTCATTTATTCATTCAACAAATATTCAATGAGGAAATGAGGATACACTGGTAAACAAGACAAAGGTCCTGATCTCATGGAGATTACAGTCTTGTCGGGGAGACTGGCATTTATAATCTTGTAGGCATGATAAACAGTAAGCAAATGCAATACAATAAATAAATATAATTTGAGATAGTTAAAAGTCCTTTGAAGAAAATAAAAGCAGCCAAAGGATAAAGAGTACCAGAAGAGGGATAGACTCTAGGATGGAGCATACGGACAGAAGAGTCTTAAGGATGAAACAGAAAAAAAGAAAAACACTCTGCATGTGCAGTATACCGTCAGAAGGCACTATACTAGTTGCTAAAATTTATAAAAATATATGTTTGGCGTGGTCTTTACTTTAGCAACCAGAAGTTTTCAACTTAATTGGAAAAACAGGGCATATGCATAATAAGTTAATCATATAGAATAGTATACACAAGGTTGGATCTGGGTATGAATTATCTGAGTGCATGCAATCATGCAGTTCTAAGAGTGGGAAACACAACTCATTATTTCATGAACATATTTGATTATGAGTGAGTGAATATGAAATTAGTACCCAAGCAAATATTCCTTCCAGTTAAACCCATCATCATTTTCTGTGCCAGTGGGTCTCTTCCTATGTTGTTGAAGTTATACTCATGCAAACAGTTCTTTCCCCATGAATCCCTATCTCAGAAATCACTCAAATGTCAAGAGCTAGAAAAGCAGAGCTCCGTCTTACCACCTACTCTGCACATACCCCTCATATTACTAGGGCCTTATATTTGCTAAATTTTCCCCAAATATTATTTTCTCCATCTTCACAACCTTTCTTAGCAACTTCTCTTATGACCTGTTATAAAGACATACAATATCCTTCTTATTGTTCTTGCATCCTTTCCTGCCCTATCCCATTATTTCTTTAGTAGGTAGCCAACATGAGCTGAAAAAGCTGAAATCTAATCATACCTACACCCTTCCGTGACTTCCCTTTGCCCTTTGTATTGAGACCAAATTCTTTATCATAGTCAACAATCCCCTTGGTCTGACCTCTTTTGCGCCTATGACATTCTCCTCGTGCTGCTTTCACGCCAGCCACATTGGGTTCCTTTCAGGTCCTAGAATATCTAATGCTACCTTTTGCCACCGGACTTTGCCAGGCAGTGCTCTCCAGATTGTTTTTGACGCATCTCTGCTGACCCTGTCTGCTACATCTTGCATTCCTCTAATACCTGCTCATCTTGTACATCTCAGGTTGTTTCTTTTCCTCACGAAAATCTTCCTTGACTGCCCCCCACCAAGAGTTGCTGTGTACCTTTCACCTAAGCTGTTGTTATGCTTAAGTTTTATCTTTGTTTCTTGTGGCTATTTTATTAATATCTAACTTATATTCTAAGGTCTAATTAGGATAGGGGCTATGTTTGTTTTGTTAACTTAGCAAGCAGAGTGTTTCTTATAGACTGTTGAATGATTGAAAGTGTCATTTTCTTTAAAGCTCTGTTCAACTTTGCCATTTCCTGTATTGTAAGGGCATAGTATTGAAGGCAAAAAATAATAAACTTTTCAAAACAATTGGGACACTGAATTAATATGATTAAGAGAGCTAGATTTACCTGAAATGGGAAAATGATAGCCTTTCAGTACTGTGATTCTCTAATGAAGAAGGCTTTTTATTTCCGCCAGTGACTTTTCATTTACTTTGAAGAAAATAAGATGTCAAACCACTACAACAAGTTGTACGTTACTTCAAACACATGATTTTCTACTTGCTAGAATGAACCCAAATAATCATTTCTGAATGACTAGACTCAAATAATCGTACCGTTTTTTCATTTTGCCTGTAGAAACAAACGATGCATAATTTATTGCCGAAGATGTGGCACTTATCTTTAAACCTCTCAGAATCTGGAAATAATTCTAGAAGTGCTATATATTTATATGATTCAGACAAGTAGAATGGATTCCAGTGATTCCAGCTAATTCCAACTCCAAAATTCATGTTCACAAGCTGCTGCTCCTTCCCCATTATATTTACACTCATTCTATGTATGACCTCAAGGACTTGACAAAAGCCCTTCTTACAAGGACCCAAATGCATATAAATTCTACTTCTCCTAAAGTCATGTAGATCAACTAACCCATGGTAACTTGAACAATGTAAAATCAATGAAATTGGTTTTCTAGTTATACCTTTGAAGAACTCATTAGCTCCACAAAATGGAGATTTTGGTAATTCTCTGACTGCGATAATTGCTGGAGATTTTTTAAAAAGATATCCTAAAGTACACAAACATACAAAAAGTTTTTCCTGGTTAGTCCCACATATGTGGTAGCAGGGGTCCCATCATTTGATGGGAGCAGTGTCAGTGTCGAACTGTGAGAACATATGGGATGGAAAATGCCATCTACCTTTGGAAAATACACACTCTGCTCTTTGTCCACACATTTTACACCCCTCCTATATGCAAAAAATAAAAATAAAAAAGAACAGTTATCTCTCTCTCCCTCAAGAATCTCAAAGTCTCATCCCATAATTGCATCAACTAAAAGTTGAATGTGTCATTATATAAATCAGGATTTGTTGCAGATGGTAATTCTCAGGCACAGCTCCTTGGATTGCATTCTTCTTAATCTGAAAATCTATAACCCAATGAGACACGTTATTTACTCTTCAAACACCCTTTTTACAATGGTGTAAAATCACGAATAACTGCTTTACTCATGTCCATTCCAAAAACAGAAAAAATGATATGCGCACAGCAGACATTGGGCATTGCAGTTCTGAAATCCAGCTGGTAATATGTTGCCACCTTCTTGAAAATGGCTCAGTCCTACTACCTAAGGATTGTTCTCCATGTTCAGCTCTGCACTCGGTTCTTGTTGCCATCCTGAGTCATCCTTCCTCCTCCATGCAAAGTAGGTCTTCTCTGTAGCTGAGTTTTTCACAGTGCTTCATTCCAACGGAAATTTTGTATTCTCTCTGTACCATCCAGATTGGAATACTTATTTTAAAATCTGTTTCTTTTCTATCAATTTATAATTCTCTCCATTAGAAAAAAGTCACACCTACAAATCTCTTCTATATCTTAGTCTCCCTGTGAAATTGCTGTCTAACAACATGCTTAGGATTCTTAAAAATCTCATTATTAAATAGAATCTATAAGACATATTGCGGCTTCTTAGAGGGGCTTTTAAATGTCTGGAAGTCTCTGTGAGGTATTGCCTTAGCAATTTCTGATAACAGAGAATTTTATAGTCTGGGCTTGATCTTTCTCTGAAAATAATTCTTAATTTGAGGATGATTGTCATATAGAGTGGCTGAGAATGAGAAACAGTTTCACTTTTGAACTCAAAAGCTTCCCGTCTCTTTATATTAACAGTTTGTTATTTAGTTCATCTCTCTTGTGCTTTAATCATAAGTAGCAAAATGAAGCCAGATGTCACCATATTCTTCTGCCTGGAATTCTCCTTAGCTAGATTACTGAATTAGTTATTTTCCTTTTTTCCATTTTACTGCCCAAACAGTGTTGCTAAACTTTCTACCTGCACAGAATAAGGCTTTCTTCTCTGCTGGTACTGACAACATTTCTCTTTTTTTTCCTTTCCTATCCCACCCCAGCCTCCTCAAATCTCCTTAGGGCTCCACTGACACATTCCTAGAAGGCCTGTAGGCTTTTCTTTAACATCTCTTCAAAGTCTGCCCAGCTTCCACAAACCTCTTGATCTTAAAGACGAGACTACGAGGTTTCTCTTTTCTTTTTTATCCTGATGCTTTCATTTGTTCATATCAAATTTGTTTTATTTTTTAGGTCTATTTCCATAACTTACCAGTCTTCATGTAGACTAAAATCATATTCAAGTTCAATATTTTCTTATTTATTTATTTATTTTTTATTATGTTACGTTAGTCACATCATTAGTTTTTGATGTAGTGTTCAAAGAAATTTCAAGATTTTCAGATCAGGCTATTCTTCTCTAGACCAAAGCATCAACTCTTTCTTGGCTAAACACCTGTGTTTCAGGTTGGACTGATTATTCCCCCTACCTTAAAATCACTGCTTAAATGTTATTGCTTTTTAGAAATAAGGTTTTCTATATAACACCAAACTAGATTGGTCTTATCAGGGGTACTGTGCTTTCAATAACTCTGTCAGGAAGTGTATCTTGAGGTTTTACTATATGCTAAGGAACTTGTTTTACTTGCTGGAGACAAATAGGTAAATAAAACAAATGTATTAGACATGAACCATAATCTGCTGATCTAGGAGGGCAAAGCATACCATACACTTTTAAAAAGTTTGTTAAAATTTATTTATCAATTCACTAAAAGTAACACTAATAAGCTAATTACATGTTAATATAAATAATGCAGTTTTTCATAAACTGTTCTTCTAAACAAAAAAAATAGGGAAAACAGTGGCTATGTTAGTCTATTCAGCCTGCTGTAATAGAATACCATCGATTGGGTATCTTATGAGAAACAAACATTTATTTCACACAGTTTGGGATGATGGAAGTCCAAGACCAAGGTGCTGGCAGACTCGGTGTCTGATAAGGGTCTATCGCCTAGTTCATAGACTGCTATCTTCTTACTGCGCCTACACATGGCAGTGAGGGGAAGAAAGCTCTCTGGGGTCTCTTTTAATAAGTGTTCTAATCCCATTTATGAGGGCTCTGTCCTCATGATCTAATTAGCTCCCCAAAAGGCCCACCTCCAAATACTATCACATTGGGGATCAAGTTACAACATATGAATTTCGGAGAGACACAAACACTTAGTCTATTCTGGCCCTGGACCCCAAATTCAGGTCCTCTCACATGCAGAGACATTCATTCCATCCCAACAGTCACCAAAGTCTTAACATATCCCAGTGTCATATCGAAAGTCTAAGTCCAAAGTCTCCTCTAGCTATCATCTAAATTAGATACAGGTGAGACTTGAGGGATGATTCATCCTGAGGCAAATTCCTCTCCAAATGTGAGCCTGTAAAACCAAACAAGTTATGTGCTTCCAAAATACAATGGTAGGACAAGCAGGGCTCAGACATTTCCATTCTAAAAGGGAAAAATAGGAAAGAAAGGAGTGACAGGTCCCAGCTAAGACTAAAAACTTAACAGGGCAAATTCCTTTAGACCTTAAAAGGCTTGAGAATAGTCCTCTTTGGCTCCATGTTCTGTCTTCCAGGCCATTGGGGTAGCAATATCACCTCACAGGCTCAGAGGGATGTCCGTGTAGTGGCCTTAGGCCTGGGTCCTGTCCCAGAGGTGGTTCCACAGGACCCAGGCCATGCCAAAGCTCTTTGAGGCAGCCCCATCCCTGAGGAACTGGGAGGGGGCATTCTGGCCCACCTGAACTGGGGAGGTAACACCACCCTTTGAGATTGCTCTGTGCCCTGGGTCCTTGCATTCTGCATGCCTGCAGAAATGGCACTGTAGAGAGAAGAGCTCCTGGCTTCTACTGAGATTACTGAGCCATAATAGTCTCCTTATCAAATAGTCACTTGGCCACATAGTTAGTATTCTCATTTTTTTGGTCATAGGGATAAACTAAGAATTTCCTAAATCTTTAAGTTCCAATTCCTTTTCGCTTAACAACTCTATCTTTAAATCATTTTCCTCTTCTTACATTTTACTATAGGCAATCAGGAGGAGCCAAGGCATACTTCAATATTTTGTTTAGAAATAGCTTTAGCTGAAGAATCAATGTCATCACTTGTAAGTTCTACCTTCTACAAACTACTGGAACACAACATAATTCAACCAAGCTCTTGCTACTTTCTAAGAAGGATTGCCTCTCCTCCAGTTTTCTCCTCTTCTCTTTCTCCTCTACAGTTCTCCTCTTTTTATTCTGAGCCCTAACTAAAATCACCTTTAAGATTCTGTTCATGGCAATCTAAGCTTTTCCAGCATGCACCTCAGAGCTCTTCCAGCCTCCAATTCCATTACCCAGTTCCATAGCTGCTTCCACATGTTTAAGTATTTGTTACAGCAGCAATCCACTTCTCAGTACCAATTTTCCTCTCAGTTCATTCAGCTTGCTCTAAAACAAAAACAAAAACAAAAACAACAACAACAAAACCTTAGATTGGGTAGCTCAAACAACAAACACTTATTTCTCACAGTTACAGAGGTTGGGAAGTACAAAATGAAGACACTGGCAGACCCAGTGTCTGATGAGGGCCTGCTTCCTGATTCATAGATACCTGTCTTCTCACTGTAACTTCACTTGGCAAAACGGTGAGTGGATCCCTCTGGAGTCTCTTTTATAAGGACTCCCATCCCATTCATGAGGGTTCCACCTTCATAATCACATCCTAAAGACCCCACCTCCAAATACCATCACATTGGGGATTTGAGGTGGACCCAAACATTCTATAGGAGTGGGTTGTTTTTTATATATATATTTAAAAAAATAAATCCTTTATTTTAACACAGTTTTAGACTTACAGAAAAATTGAAGAGACAATATAGAGAGTGTCAATATACTTTGCATTCAATTCACCTATTATTAATATTACATCTGTATGGTACTTTTTTATAATTAATTGCACCAATATTGATACATGATTACTAACCCAAGTCGACATTTTATTCAGATTTCCTTTTTTTACTTAATGTTTTTTTCTGTCTCAGGATCTCATCCAGAATACCACATTACATCTAGTTGTCACATCTTTTCAGGCTCCTTTAGACTTATGTGATAGTTTCTGAGACTTCCTTTGTTTTGATGACCTTGACAGTTTTGAGGAATACTGGTTAGGTATTTTATTCTTTAATTTGTATATTTCAGATACTTTTCTCATGATTAGAGTTATGCATTTTGGGAAGGAAGACCACAGAGGCAAAGTGCCATTTCATCACATCATATCAAAGTGCATTCTATCAACATGCCATCACAATTCATATTAATCTTCATCACCTGGCTGAGGTAGTGTTTGTCAGGTTTCTCCACTGTAATATAACTCTCCTTCCCCTCTTCCCTACTGCAGGAGTAAGAACTTAAGGAGTGGGAAATTATGCTCAACTTAAATAAGGGTAGAGTATCTAGATAAATTATTTGATTTTTTTTTTACATGGGACATTGGTGTGTTCTCTCACACTTATTTATTATGTAATAATTTATTTCTATCAATATAGACTCATGAATATTTGTTTATGCATCGGTTATAATCCAATACTACTTAATTTTTTGATATTGTGCAAATGTTTCAGCTTTAGCTATTGGAGATTCTTTCAGTTGGATCCTGTGTGACTTTGACATATTCCTTATTTTTTAGCACTTTATCACTTTTTGGAACCAGGGTGCTCCAGGATCATTTTGTGTATTTTTTGCCCCAGTTCTAGAATCATCCATTTCCACAATAAGCTTTGGTTCCTTCTGTTGGAGAATGGTATTAGAAACTAGTATGCTTGTTGCCTTGATTGTTTCCAGGCTTTCTCAGTTAACATAGCAAAGAATTATATGTGTGTATACTAACCTGTGTATATATACACATATCCATAAAAGTTTCTATATGTAACCATCTATATTGATATATTAAGCTAAAAATGTCTTCATACTGATGGCTCCAACTAATCCATTATTACATGGATCATTCTAGCCTCCTTGCTTTACATTTTTGCATATTTATTTAATGTCTGGTATAATCAAAGAAAGCTGGATTCTCAAACCTGTTCTGCATTCGACTCACTGAGAGATCGCATACCATGAAACCTTGAAAAAACTATCCTTTTGTGAAGGAATGAGAGTAAAAATGATAAATACCATGTTATTATTATGATGAAGAGCTTTTGAATCCTGAGAGGATTTTGTGAACCCTCAGGGGTCTCCAGACCACACTTTTCAGGTTTGCTGCCTTATCCTCTCCATGCTTTTGTCACTCAATGCAAGATTGGCCCAAATCTTGCCTTATTTTCTTGTTTTTGCAAGAAAAAAATACAAAGTTGCCTTTAAAATGGATAGAGCTGGACTTGGGATATTTGCTGCCAATAAAATGGGATGTATTTGTTACATATTTGAATCACCATGATTTTGCTTACCTTTAATCCAGCTTTTCCATTGCTAAAATGTAGAGAAATCAGCAAAAAATTGTTGGAAATAGTTGTTTGATATAGAATATTTGAATTTGCCTAAAAATTTATTCACTTGACTTTAGCACTTGACTTCACAGATTTTCATAATGGAATTTACTCAGAAAATGAAAACACTTGATTTTTAAAATGTCATTCTCAGGGGTGCCTGGATGGCTCAGTTGGTTGAGCATCTGACTCTTGATTTCAGCTCAGCTCATGATCTCAGGGTTGTAGGATCCAGCCCTGTGACAGGCTCCATGCTAACCGTGGAGTCTCCTTGGGATCCTTTCCCTCTGCCTCTCCCTCTGCATGCTCTCTCTCTTTCTCCAATAAATACATAAAATAAGTCTTTAAAAATAAATAAATAAAATAAATGTCATTCTCAGAAATGCTTTTTAGGCAGATTATTGCTTTGTAGGATCTTGTTCTCCCCATCAACAGAAAAAGAGGTATGTAGAGTGTTTTCAGTCTGATCATATTTTAATGGTGCCAGATATTTTATCTATCTTTATCTTCCCCAAAATTGTGGGGAAGATGATCTTGGCATTTATAGAATTTAAGCTTAGTCGTACCAATTCAGCAGGTCAATTAACTGATTGATGGTAGCTCATTTTTGTCCATTTTCCTCACTTTTACAAACTGATTATAACAATGACATTTACAAAGAGAAGCTGTGTCATTAATCACCAAAGTGCATCATAATTCTATGTGCATTTTGTAGAATTTAGACAGGCTGGACTTTAAGATTGAAACATTTGGAAACCTTCACATATTTTACAAAAGTCAGTTGTCTATATTAGGGATAAAATAGCATTTAATAATTGTGAGGTATAAAATACATAGCCAGAGAAAGTAATTTCCAGTTCTTAGATCTACATTGTATATGTTCTTTTTTTTTTTTTTTTTAAAGATTTTATTTATTTATTTGAGACAGAGAGAGAGAGCACATGAGAGGGGTGAGGGTCATAGGGAGAAGCAGGCTCCCTGCCAAGCAGGGAGCCTGATGCGGGACTCGATCCAGGGACTCCAGGATCATGACCTGAGCCGAAGGCAGTAGCTTAACCAACTGAGCCACCCAGGCGCCCCTACATTGTATATGTTCTTAAGAGCTTGTTTTATAATATATGAAAACATAGCATAAAGCTTTAGTTATCAAAACAGTTTAGAACCAATACATTAGAAGTATTTTACTTAAGATTGATGAAACTTCAGCTGTTCATATAAACATATGGATAAAGATAAGGTGGCGGCTAAGCCATGTGTAAGCCTCCTTTTGATGCTGTCAATGTTGATAAGAAGATCAGAATCTATAGACACAAGATCAATATCTCATGAGAAGGTAGAGAACTGAGATCTCCCTGAAAAAATATGTATTTTTTTATATATCCTCCCGGAAAAAATATATATAAAAATATTTTTTTATATAAAAAAATATATATATAGCCCAGAAGAAAGATTATTACAGTCAGACTTGGAGGATTTGTGTTCCAATTCTCGTTCTGTTATTAACTGGTAAATCATTCACATGGCAAATTTTTGCTTCTTTCAGGATTAGAGCTTTTGTTGCTATGTTTTGGTTTACTAAAAGGAGGATATTAGAACACAAGGCATCTAAAACCTACTTAGCACTACAATTTTATAAGTGAAAGAAAAATAGAAAAGATTAGGCAAAAATAAATTGTCCCAGGAACTTTCTTTACCTTAGCTTTTTTTTTTTAATTTTTTTTATTGTTATGTTAATCCCCATACATTACATCATTAGTTTTAGATATAGTGTTCCATGATTCATTGTTTGTGCATAACACCCAGTGCTCCATGCAGAACGTGCCCTCCTCAATACCCATCACCAGGCTAACCCATCCTCCCAACCCCCTCCCCTCTAGAACCCTCAGTTTGTTTTTCAGAGTCCATCGTCTCTCATGGTTCTTCTCCCCCTCCGATTTCCCCCCCTTCATTCTTCCCCTCCTGCTACATTCTTCTTCTTCTTTTTTTTTCTTTCTTAACATATATTGCATTATTTGTTTCAGAGGTACAGATCTGAGATTCAACAGTCTTGCACAATTCACAGCACTTACCAGAACACATACCCTCCCCAGTGTCCATCACCCAGTCACCCCATCCCTCCCACCCCACCCCCCACTCCAGCAACCCTCAGTTTGTTTCCTGAGATTAAGAATTCCTCATATCAGTGAGGTCATATGATACATGTCTTTCTCTGTTTGACTTATTTCGCTCAGCATAATACCCTCCAGTTCCATCCACGTCGTTGCAAATGGCAAGATCTCATTCCTTTTGATGGCTGCATAATATTCCATTGTATATATATACCACCTCTTCTTTATCCATTCATCTGTTGATGGACATCTTGGCTCTTTCCACAGTTTGGCTATTGTGGACATTGCTGCTATAAACATCGGGGTGCACGTACCCTTTCGGGTCCCTACTTTTGTATCTTTGGGGTAAATACCCAGGAGTGCAATTGCTGGATCATATGGTAGCTCTATTTTCAACTTTTTGAGGAACCTCCATACTGTTTTCCAGAGTGGCTGCACCAGCTTGCATTCCCACCAACAGTGTAGGAGGGTTCCCCTTTCTCCGCATCCCCGCCAACATCTGTCATTTCCTGACTTGTTAATTTTAGCCATTCTGACTGGTGTGAGGTGGTATCTCATTGAGGTTTTGATTTGGATTTCCCTGATGCCGAGCGATATTGAACACTTTTTCATGTGTCTGTTGGCCGTTTGGATGTCTTCTTTGGAAAAATGTCTGTTCATGTCTTCTGCCCATTTCTTGATTGGATTCTTTGTCCTTTTGGTGTTGAGTTTGATGAGTTCTTTATAGATTTTGGATACTAGCCCTTTATCTGATATGTCATTTGCAAATATCTTCTCCCATTCGGTCAGCTGTCTTTTGGTTTTGTTGACTGTTTCCTTTGCTGCGCAAAAGCTTTTTATCTTGATGAAGTCCCAATAGTTCATTTTTGCCCTTGCTTCCCTTGCCTTTGGCGATGTTTCTAGGAAGAAGTTGCTGCGGCTGAGGTCAAAGAGGTTGCTGCCTGTGTTCTCCTTTAGGATTTTGATGGACTCCTGTCTCACACTGAGGTCTTTCAACCATTTTGAGTCTATTTTTGTGTGTGGTGTAAGGAAATGGTCCAGTTTCATTCTTCTGCATGTGGCTGTCCAATTTTCCCAACACCATTTGTTGAAGAGACTGTCTTTTTTCCATTGGACATTCTTTCCTGCTTTGTCGAAGATTAGTTGACCATAGAGTTGAGGGTCCATTTCTGGGCTCTCTATTCTGTTCCATTGATCTATGTGTCTGTTTTTGTGCCAGTACCATACTGTCTTGATGATGACAGCTTTGTAGTAGAGCTGGAAGTCCGGAATTGTGATGCCGCCAGCTTTGCTTTTCTTTTTCAATATTCCTCTGGCTATGCGGGGTCTTTTCTGGTTCCATACAAATTTTAGGATTATTTGTTCCATTTCTTTGAAGAAAGTGGATGGTATTTTGATGGGGATTGCATTGAATGTGTAGATTGCTCTAGGTAGCATTGACATCTTCACAATATTTGTTCTTCCAATCCATGAGCATGGAATGTTTTTCCATTTCTTTGTGTCTTCCTCAATTTCTTTCATGAGTATTTTATAGTTTTCTGAGTACAGATCCTTTGCCTCTTTGGTTAGATTTATGCCTAGGTATCTTATGGTTTTGGGTGCAATTGTAAATGGGATCGACTCCTTAATTTCTCTTTCTTCTGACTTGTTGTTGGTGTATAGGAATGCCACTGACTTCTGTGCATTGATTTTATATCCTGCCACTTGACTGAATTCCTGTATGAGTTCTAGCAGTTTTGGGGTGGAGTCTTTGGGATTTTCCACATAAAGTATCATATCATCTGCAAAGAGTGAGAGTTTGACTTCTTCTTTGCCGATTTGGATGCCTTTTATTTCTTTTTGTTGTGTGATTGCTGTGGCTAGGACTTCCAATACTATGTTGAATAGCAGTGGTGATAGTGGACATCCCTGCCATGTTCCTGACCTTAGGGGGAAAGCTCTCGGTTTTTCCCCATTGAGAATGATATTCGCTGTAGGTTTTTCATAGATGGCTTTTATGATATTGAGGTATGTACCCTCTATGTCTATGCTCTGAAGCATTTTGATCAAGAAAGGATGCTGTACTTTGTCAAATGCTTTTTCTGCATCTATTGAGAGGATCATATGATTCTTGTTCTTTCTTTTGTTAATGTATTGTATCACATTGATTGATTTGCGGATGTTGAACCAACCTTGCAGCCCAGGGATAAATCCCACTTGGTCGTGGTGAATAATCCTTTTAATGTACTGTTGGATCCTATTGGCTAGTATTTTGGTGAGAATTTTTGCATCCATGTTCATCAGGGATATTGGTCTGTAATTCTCCTTTTTGATGGGGTCTTTGTCTGGTTTTGGGATCAAGGTAATGCTGGCCTCATAAAATGAGTTTGGAAGTTTTCCTTCCATTTCTATTTTTTGGAACAGTTTCAGAAGGATAGGTATTAATTCTTCTTGAAATGTTTGGTAGAATTCCCCTGGGAAGCCATCTGGCCCTGGGCTTTTGTGTTTTGGGAGATTTTTGATGACTGCTTCTATTTCCTTAGTGGTTATAGGTCTGTTCAGGTTTTCTATTTCTTCCTGCTTCAGTTTTGGTCGTTGATACATCTCTAGGAATGCATCCATTACTTCCAGGTTATCTAATTTGCTGGCATAGAGTTGCTCATAATATGTTCTTATAATTGTTTGTATTTCTTTGGTGTTGGTTGTGATTTCTCCTCTTTCATTCATGATTTTGTTGATTTGGGTCATTTCTCTTTTCTTTTTGATAAGTCTGGCCAGGGGCTTATCAATCTTGTTAATTCTTTCAAAGAACCAGCTCCTAGTTTCGTTGATCTGTTCTACTGTTCTTTTGGTTTCTATTTCATTGATTTCTGCTCTGATCTTTATTATTTCTCTTCTCCTGCTGGGTTTAGGCTTTATTGGCTGTTCTTTCTCCAGCTCCTTTAGGTGTAGGGTTAGGTTGTGTACTTGAGACCTTTCTTGTTTCTTGAGAAAGGCTTGTATTGCTATATACTTTCCTCTTAGGACTGCCTTTGCTGCATCCCAAAGATTTTGAACAGTTGTGTTTTCATTTTCATTGGTTTCCATGATTTTTTTTAATTCTTCTTTAATTTCCTGGTTGACCCATTCATTCTTCAGTAGGATGCTCTTTAGCCTCCATGGATTTGAGTTCTTTCTGACTTTCCTCTTGGGATTGAGTTCTAGTTTCAAAGCATTGTGGTCTGAAAATATGCAGGGGATGATCCCAATCTTCTGGTACCGGTTGAGACCTGATTTATGACCTGGGATGTGATCTATTCTGGAGAATGTTCCATGGGCACTAGAGAAGAATGTGTATTCCGTTGCTTTGGGATGGAATGCTCTGAATATGTCTGTGAAGTCCATTTGGTCCAGTGTGTCATTTAAAGTCTTTATTTCCTTGTTGATCTTTTGCTTAGACGATCTGTCCATTTCAGTGAGGGGGGTGTTAAAGTCCCCCACTATTATTGTGTTGTTGTCAATGTGTTTCTTTGCTTTTGTTATTAATTGCCTATATAATTGGTTGCTCCCATGTTAGGGGCATAGATATTTACAATTGTTAGATCTTCTTGTTGGATAGACCCTTTAAGTAGGATATAGTGTCCTTCCTCATCTCTTATTACAGTCTTTGGTTTAAAATCTAATTTGTCTGATATAAGGATTGCCACCCCAGCTTTCTTTTGGTGTCCATTAGCATGGTCAATCGTTTTCCACCCCCTCACTTTAAATCTGGGGGTGTCTTTGGGTCTAAAATGAGTCTCTTGCAGACAGCATATCGATGGGTCTTGTTTTTTAATCCAATCTGATAGCCTGTGTCTTTTGATTGGGGCATTTAGCCCATTTACATTCAGGGTAACTACTGAAAGATAGGAATTTAGTGCCATTGTATTGCCTGTAAAGTGACTGTTACTGTATATTGTTTGTGTTCCTTTCTGGTCTATGTTGCTTTTAGGCTCTCTCTTTGCTTAGAGGACCCCTTTCAAGATTTCTTGTAGGGCTGGTTTCGTGTTTGCAAATTCCTTTAGTTTTTGTTTGTCCTGGAAGCTTTTTATCTCTCCTTCAATTTTCAATGACAGCCTAGCTGGATATAGTATTCTTGGCTGCATATTTTTCTCATTTAGTGCTCTGAATATGTCCTGCCAGTCCTTTCTGGCCTGCCAGGTCTCTGTGGATAAGTCTGTTGCCAATCTAATGTTTCTACCATTGTAGGTTACATATCTCTTCTCCCGAGCTGCTTTCAGGATTTTCTCTTTGTCTCTGAGACTCGTAAGTTTTACTATTAGATGTCGGGGTGTTGACCTATTTTTATTGATTTTGAGAGGGGTTCTCTGTGCTTCCTGGATTTTGATGCCTGTTTCCTTCCCCAAATTAGGGAACTTCTCTGCTATAATTTGCTCCATTATACCTTCTGCCCCTCTCTCTCTTTCTTCTTCTTCTGGGATCCCAATTATTCTAATGTTGTTTCGTCTTATGGTATCGTTTATCTCTCGAATTCTGCCCTCGTGATCCAGTAGTTGTTTATCTCTCTTTTTCTCAGCTTCTTTATTTTCCATCATTTGGTCTTCTATCTCACTGATTCTTTCTTCTGCCTCATTTATCCTAGCTGTTAGCGCCCCCATATTTGATTGCACCTCATTAATAGCCTTTTTGATTTCTACTTGGTTAGATTTTAGTTCTTTTACTTCTCCAGAAAGGGTTTCTCTAATAACTTCCATGCTTTTTTCAGGCCCAGCTAGTATCTTTAAAGTGATGATTCTGAACTCTAGATCTGACATCGTACTAATGTCCGTATTGAGTAGGTCCCTGGCAGTCGGTACTACCTCTTGTTCTTTTTGTTGAGGTGATTTTTTCCGTCTTGTCATTTTGTGCAGAGGAGAATAGATTAATGAGAGAACAAAATGCTAGCAGGGTAACAACGTCCCCAGAAAATATACTCTAAACAAATCAGAAAAGACCTGAAGCAGTGGGAAAAGAAAGGGAAAGAGAGAAAAAAGAAAAAGAAAGAAAAAAAGAAAAAAGAAAAAGATAAAGATAAAGATAAAAACAAACAAAAGCAGAACAAAACAAAACAAAACAAAAACAGAATGTGATCAAATATGATCAGGCTGGTTTATAGATCAGTGCCACACACTAGATTTTGTGTGTATTTTGGTCTGTTAAAAGAAAGTCCCTCCCAAAATTTTAAAGAAAGAAAAACTTATATATGTACAAAAATAAGGGTTGATATGATGAAGGGATGGAATATGACTATAAAGATGGAAATTATAAAAAATTTTAAAAAAGGATTTGATAAGTTGTTTGAAAAAAGAAAGAAGAGGATTAAAAAAAAAAAGAAAAAGAAAAAAGGGAGAGAATGTGATCAGGCAGGGGAGTAGAAAAAAACCATACACTAGAGATTTAGAGTATATTTTGATCTGTTAGAAGAAACTATCTCAAGATTTTAAAGAGAGAACAACTTATATATATATGCCAAAAATACGGGTACCTACTATGAAGGGATAGAATATGACTTTAAAAATGAAAAATAAAAATG
>NW_022589714.1:9631950-9772159 GCF_004348235.1 Phoca vitulina
TTTTTTAAAAAAGGGATTGATAAGATGTTGGTTGAAAAAGGGAAAAAGAAAAATTAAAAAAAAAAAAGAGTTAAAAAAAATTAACTTTGAAAGACTAAAGAATCATGGTAAAAAAGCCATGGATTCTATGTGCAGTATTCCCCTAGCGCTGGAGTTCTGCCGTTCTCATTGATCGGTAAACTTGGTCTTGGCTGGTTGTTCTCGCTGATCTTCTGGGGGAGGGGCCTGTTGCCGTGGTTCCCAAATGTCTTTGCCGGAGGCGGAATTGCCCCGCCCTTGCCGGTCCAGGCTAAGTAATCTGCTCGGGTTTGCTCTCCGGAGCTTTTGTTCCCTGCAAGCTTTCCGTACAGCTTTGGAGGCGGAGAGTGAAGATGGCGGCCTCCCAGTCTCCGCCCCGGAGGAGCCGAGAACTCGGGGTCCCGCTCCTCAGCGAGCCCCCAGAGAAAAGCCGTCAGTCACTCCCGTCTCCCCGGTCTCCGGCCACACTCCGCGCTCACCCGGCCTGTGACCGCGCCTTTCTATCTGGCACCCGACCCCGGGTGGAGTCTCCAAACCCAGCAGATCCCCGCGGTGCGCTCCCGCACCTCTCCTCCCGGGGGAAGAAGGTGAGTCCCCGGATCTGCCGCTTGTTGGGTCCCTGCTGGAGGAGCAGTGGCCCGACTGTGCCGCGGCTCACGGTTTATGACAACCCCGAGCTGAGACCCCGCGCCTGGGCTCCGTCTCTGCAGCCGGCTTCCCTGCTCCAATACCTGGGAGCTCTGCCGCACTCAGGCACCCCCGGTCTTTCTGTGACCCCGAGGGTCCTGAGACCACACTGTCCCGCGAGGGTTCCACCCCCCACTTCGCCACCAGAGTGACGTCCCTCAGCGGAGCAGACTTCTAAAAGTTCCGATTTTGTGCTCCGCGGCTCTATCACTTGCCAGAAGCGGCCTACGGAGGCCCCTCCCCCGCCGTCTATCCTCCCGAATATCGCCTCGGATTCACTTCTCCGCACGTCCTACCTTCCACAAAGTGGTCGCTTTTCTGTTCAGAGAGTTGTTGCTATTCTTTTCTTCGATCTCCTGTTGAGTTTGTAGGTGTTCAGAATGGTTTGATCCCTATCCAGCTGAATTCCTGAGAGGAGACGAAATCCAGGTCTCCTACTCCTCCGCCATCTTGCTCCGCCCCCCTACCTTAGCTTTTGAGTATTGACAGCCTTTGAGCAAAGATGAAACAAAGCCAAGGGGTGCTCGAAAGGTCAACTAGGCTTTACTCAACTGGGTGAAGTTGTGAAGAGACCTCTCATGGGCATGATGAAAAGTTATTGGCAAAATTTTTTTTAAAAGGGGCTTTTGATGTGAACTGGCTTGATTCTTAAAGCAGCATTGATATAAAGTTGCCTGAGAAAGATGATTGGTTCAGAGATCAATGGTGACAAACTGGTGTCTGTCCAATGTATATTGTTTATTTATCAGTTGATTAATTGAGTCAACAAATTACTGGAGCTTATTGTTTTTAGAGTTTTTTTTAACACGAAGCTTAATTTATATACTTAAACATCTCAAAAATCTAAAAAGAAAACTTTAAATACAATTATTCTTTAATACATATATTACCCGGGCTAATCTTTCTAATCTTTATTAACAATGACAAATCATCAAGAGACACATTTTTTTTTCTCATTTTAACATCTTTGAAATCAAAATGAGCCAAACAATACATGATGTCTTAATATTGTGTCATCATTTATTTGGTGGTATTTCTTCTTTCCTTCTTGGTGTTACATAAAATAATGATCATCTTAAAATCAATGGCATCTTAGATTAGATGAAGTACAGCATATACATCTTTGGTGTTGGGGTTAACGCAGAGCATGAAATCAGCCTTAATACCTGGCTTGCTAAAATGTCACACAGCAGCCGCTGGGGGCAAGGGAAGGTTTCGGTTTTGGAGAAGGGCGTGGACCTTTGGAATGCCGAGGCATGTGTGAGCACTCTGCCATAGGAATGCTGCGGGGAGTTGCCTTCCCCAAGCTTTCCTAGCGCAAACAGCCGCCTGGGATCTAAGAGATGTCTGCATTGTCCCTTAGGCTATGTTTAGCAGAACTCATAGAACATGCAGATTAGCACATCGTATCTTTCCCGTAAACAGATCCTCCTCCTTCCAGTATGACCCCTTGTCACACATCACGTGCTTGAGAAACAGTGATAAGGATTTGTGATTATCCTGAAGGACCAATAAAGGCGGGAGTAAAGAAGAGCAAAGGGTCTTATCTCTGAGCATTGACCCCCTTGCCTTCTCCTCTCTTTCACAGCAAAATCTTTCATCCGTGGGTACAGGGATCGCTGGCCATTCCCAGCACTTTGGAATTCATTTTTTAAAAAGTTAAAAACAATCTGTAAAATACATAGTAAATTCTCATTCTCATTCAGATATTAATTATGAGAAATCTGGCTGGTAGGTTCAGATCTGTGAAACCTTGATCTTATGCTTCCGTCCCTCACTATCCAATGGCAAATAGTGATGCTAGTGATTTCCAGGGATTCCAGAAAGGGACAAGTACCTCCATGATTCAGCTTGGGTCACTAGGTCCTTCTCAGAATTTAATGCTCAATGCTCTACCAAATGAGGTCTGAGAACCATTGTAACTGGAAAGCTGTTGTTAATATATGTAATAATTATAATGATTGTAATAATAGAAATTAGTACTTTGTGAAGACCTAGTATACTGGTCATTAAGCTAGGCACAACCATTGAGATTTTTTTTAATTTTATATTGCACAATAACTGTAAAAAATAAATATTATTGATACCCCTACTTTATAAATGAATATATTAAGGTATAAGTTGTTTAAGTAGCTTAAAATCTCAGAGTAAAATCAGGGCTCTGTCCCTCGATGTGTGATACTTCCCCCAGAAAACATACAAGCGAAACAAATACAAGCAATAAACTAATGTGGAACCAAGAGAAAATAATTAACTATTAGACTGTTTTCTCTATGAGGGCATTTCTAACATAAATTATTCAATCAATAATGGCTTTTGATTTAAAAAATAAACTTAGCCAAGTGTGGGGATTAAGATCAGGTCCAAGTGACACGGTAGGGTTACCCACTTGCAGAAATCTGAGGGGGAAATTAATGGAAACAAATCTGTAATCAATGAAGAAGACATGTGCCTTAGGACTGCTGAGAAAAATGTCCCAACTCTGAATGCTTTACTAGATAAAGTAGACAAATGGCAAGGAGCCACCAATAAAGCTCATTACCTTAAATATGTCCTTTAAAAGCCCTTTGATTTCAGATCTTTCAGTGATGTAAGAGAAGGAATTTTCACTGAGATGGCATGAAATTGAAGGGAAGGAACTTAAAATAGACCACTTGTTCCTCCTGGCAGAATGTCAAACAAAAATTCCAATAATTTGTTTGTCGTTGTTTAAGGTGGACTTTTTAAAAAGCTTTAACACACTGAAAGATACAGTGGAGCACCTTAATTGCTATTAGTCATATACATATGAGTTAGGTTTTTTTTTTTTCTTTTAAAGGTATGTTATTGTTATTTGGATTTGAAAAGAAAACCATGAAGCTCTTGATATTTGAAACTGCTAAAAATAATCAGGCTTCTGCCAGATGACAGAAAGGTCATATCTGTGACGCAAACCTTACAATTACATGAAATTCAAAGTTCACAAGTGGAAGGGTCATTACAATCAGTGATAAACATCTATTCATGCAAAAATATAGATTAACATGTCTTTTTCAAATTTTTTAATATCCTGGACTTTAAAATACAAATCCTAGGGATTTTGACAAAAGGAATATTTTATGTTACTCTTAGTGTATTTAGCCACTTTCCAGTAGAAAAGAAAAAAAAAAATTTGGTTTGAGTATGTAAAAAATTAAATGTACTCTTTACTCATGAAGCCATTACATTTTAAGAAGGATTTCCCTTTAAAACTTTTAATGTATTTGATTTCCAACTTAAAGGAAATATAAAGGACTTGTAAAGATTTAAGAAATGTCTAGACTCCAACTAGGCTGAATGTGTAGCATTCTTAGGTTGCATTTAAATGTGCGAATTTATTCTGAAACACATTGTCATGGGGGAAAGATATTATACTTTATAGTATATCTATTTCACTATTTATTCACTATACCATCATATACACACAGTGTCATCCATATAGTGGACCATTACAACATTCTGCAGAATGTCAAAACCTTTTAAAATCCCTGTAGACTTTATTTTGACAAAGAGCAGGGGATTTTACATGGTCTTGTGTTAAGGTGATGAATGTATGTTTCTGTCATTCCCATGTAAAACTGAACTGCTTTTGATTTTCTTTATTGATATATACTGGTGCCCCATTTCCCAGATCAATAACTGCAAACAACGTGTCAAAGCTGTGCCTATCATCCCAGTAAAGACACCTTATTAGTATGGCAACTGCAATTAGGGCCAGCATTATATAGGCTCGTGATAGTCTACCATCAATCATCTCAATCAACTGGTTTCGCAGAAAACATGTTGATGAACTTAACTGAGAAATGGTGAGGATCATCCTCTCTGTATTCTTTAAGATTTTAGTAATTCCTCCTACAATTTTATTTTGTCTTAACTGAAGGTTGGGAAGAGGCTCTCAGAATACAGGTAAAAGAACAAACATTAGTTTTCTGCCAGTTACAAAATACATACACTTGGGATGAGGAAAATGAATATAAGGTAGATCTGATGACCCATTGGACTATGAACTGGACATATTAGTTATAAAAGCCCTTAAATATGCAATCTATTTCTTCATGGAAACAGAACTGTATTTCTAACACTTGGGCTGCACTGAGATATGACCTGACCTGGAGGTAATGGGGGTTGCAAAGATGATCTTGAGGAGGCCAAGCATTATTCCTTAAGTAAGTGGTTTGCAGGGTATTCAGGCAAGCCAGAACTTCTCTAGAAAGGAATAAAAGCTGCTTTTCTTGGTCAAGAAAATCCTGGGAATCTGTGGGTGGAAGATTCTCAGGATTCTCTAGCGAAGCCTTTTTTCCTAAGGTCTCAGAATTCCACACTTCTTTATTAAGGTCACAGGATTCAAGACTAATATACAAAAGTCAACTGTATTTCTTCATATAGCAATAAATAATTGGAAATTAAAATAAAAACAGTGCAATTTACAAATCACCAGAGAACATACAATACTTGATGTAAATGTAACAAAATATGTGTGAGATCTATATGCTGAAAATTGCAAAACACTGATGAAAAGTGAAAGAAGAGCTAATTGAAAAGAGATATATCTCATGTTCAAGGACTGGAAGACTCAATATTGTTAAGATGCCAATTATCCCTAAACTGAACTGTAGATACAATGCAAACTCAATGAAAATCTGAAAATTTTTAAATAGAAACTGAAAAAGATGATTCTGATATTTATATGGGAAGACAAAGGAACCAGAATTACCAACATGTTCTGGAAAAATAGAACAAACTTGGAGACCTCACAACCCTGATTTTAAGACTTACTATAAAGCTACAGTAATCAAGATTGTGTGGCATTGGTGAAAGGAGAGACACAAAAGTCAACGGAACAAAAGAGTCCAGAAATCAACCAATATATGTATGGTCATTTGATTTTTGACAAAGTTTCTTTCTTTTTTATTTTTTATTAACATATAATGTATTATTTGTTTCAGGGGTCCAGGTCTGTGATTCATCAGTCTTACACAATTCACAGCACTCACCATAGCACGTACCCTCCCCAGTGTCCATCACCCAGCCACTCCATCCCTCCCACTCCTCTCCACTCCAGCAGCCCTCAGTTTGTTTCCTGAGGTTAAGAGTATCTTATGGTTTGTCTCCCTCTCTGGTTTCGTCTTGTTTCATTTTTCCCTCTCTTCCCCTGTGATCCTCGTCTTGATTTTCAAATTCCTCATATCAGTGAGATCATCTGATAATTGTCTTTCTCTGATTGACTTATTTTGTTTAGCATAATACCCTCTAGTTCCATCCACTCGTTGCAAATGGCAAGATTTCATTTTTTTGTTGGCTGCATGATATTCCATTATATATATATATATGCCACATCTTCTTTATCCATTCACCTGTTGATGGACATCTAGGCTCTTTCCATAGTTTGGCTATTGTGGACATTGTTGCTATAAACATTGGGGTGCATGTGCCCCTTCAGATCACTACATTTGTATCTTTGGGGTAAATACTCAGTAGTGCAATTGCTGGGTCATAGGGTAGCTCTATTTTCAACTTTTTGAGGAACCTCCATACTGTTTTCCAGAGTGGCTGCAAAGTTTCTAAAAGCAAGTCATTGGAGAAAGACAGTCTTTTCAGAAATGGTGTTGGAACAACTGGTTATCCATCTGCAAAAAATAAACCTTGACTATAATTTGCATCATATGTGAAAATTAACTCCAAATTGATTATGGAGCTAAATATAAAATTTCAAACTATAAAACTTCGAGGAGAAACATTATGATCATGAGTTAAACAAATATTTCTTAGATACAACACTAAAAAATGATTCATAAAGAAAAAATGAGGCAACAGGACTCATCAAAATGAAGAATTCTTTTCAAAAGACATTAAGAGGATGAAGACAAGCTACAAAGTGGGAGAATGTTTTCAAACTATGTATCTGATAAATTACTGTATCCTATATACTATTTGGTTCCTTTTATATGACATTCTGGAAAGGCAAAGTGTGTAGGTATGGAACACAGATTAGTGCTTGTCTTAGGTTGGGGTTAGGCGAGGGGTTGATTACTATGGGTAGTGGGAAAATTTGAGGGCTAGTAATACTTTATTTCTTTTTGTGTTGGTTACAAGACTATGCTTTTTCCAAAACTTGAAAATTCATAAACACTAATGGTATATTTTCTATCTAAATTATGTTTATTAAGAAATGAAAACTAGAGGGGCACCTGGGTGGTGCAGTCAGTTAAGCATCTGACTCTTGGTTTTGGTTCAGGTTGTGGGATCAAGCCCCATGTGGGGCTCCATGTTCAGCATAGAGTCTGCTTAAGACTCTGTCCCTCTCCTTTTGCCTCCCCCTCAGGCTCCCTCATGCTCTGTCTCTCTCAAGTAAATAAATAAATAAATCTTTAAAAATAATGAAAACTACAAGAGTTGGCAGGTCATTGGGCAATAACATGATCCTACTCAAATTTAACATATCACTTCTCCACCTTTGACCTGCTCCTTTGGTGAGATATCTTGATTAGCAAGTGCAATCTGAGCTCTAGGTGGAATGCTGAAGGAGTTTACCATGATGTCTTGTATTTTGGCCTGGCCAAGGCAGCTATCTAAATGCAAGTCAGGTTTTTACTTCTATGTAACAAAGGGGCTGTGGGCTACCCTGGAGCTTTGTTTTGATTTCTACTGGAGTGTTGTACAGTGTTCCAGCTGTGAATTCTGAAAAATCATGATTCTCATTTACGATCACTGCAGTTTTCAAAGAGAGATGATATGAGCAGCAATCATTTAGTGTTTCAGTGATTTTTTGGTTTTGAGCAGATATTTTCCTCAGTTAGCTACCAACAAACTATACAGAAATTAAAAAAAAAATTTCCTATAGGATTTACTACACTAATTGAAATAAAATGTAGCAAATTTAAAATGACCAATCATGTTAAAAGAGAGTGTAATGACCTAGAGAGCTATTCTTGGAAGTTGCCAGCCTTATAGTCATCAGGGTAAGCAAGTCCAGGGGCTAGCAGTTAAAAATTAAACAGTTCCACCTCTGTACCTTGAAGTAAAATAGATTTTTTTCTTGCTTTATTGAGATACAATTGATATAACATTGTAAAAAGTTAAGGAGTACAACATAAGGATTCAATACATATATATATTGTAAAATGACTACCACAATAAATTTAGTTAACACATCCATCACTTCACATAATCACTTTTTTGTGTGTGAATGGTGAAAACCCTTAAGATACACTGTCTTAGCAACTTTCAAGTATATAATACAGTATTGTTAACTATAGTCACCATGTTGAATATTAAATACCCAGAAGAAACTTAGCTTATAACAGAAAGTTTGTACCCTTTGATCAGAATCTCTCCATTTCCTCCCTTCTCCATCACCATAGCCCCTAGAAACCCCCATTCTACTGTATCTATGATTTTGGCTTCTTTTTAGATTCCAAATACAAGGGAGATCCTATGGTATTTGTCTGTCTGATTTATGTCACTTGGCATAAGACCCTCAGTGTCCATTCATGTAGTTGCAAATGGCAAGAATTCTTTCTTAATAGCTGAATAAATTCACATATATGTGATATAGGAGATATATATATATATATATATATATGGTACATATATATCACATTTTCTTTATTCATCTACAGATGGACACTTAGACATTAATTTGTTTCCATTTCTTGACTATTGTAAATACTGATGCAATATATCTGCTGATACAGATACCTCTTTGATATTGTGATTTCACTTCATTTAGATATAAGAGATAACAAGTTCTGGTGAGGATGTGGAGAATGTTCTCTCTTGTCTTCTTCATAATAGCCATTCTAACAGGTGAGGTGATATCTCATTGTGGTTTTGATTTGCATTTCCCTGGTGATTAGTACGTTTTCATGTACCTATTAACCATTTGTATGTCCTTGTTGGAAAAATGTCTATTCAGGTCCTTTGCTCATTTTTGATTGGATTATTTGGAGTTTTTGTTTTGTTTTGTTTTTTGGTTATTGAGTTGTATGAGTTCCATATGTTCCATTGTGTGTATGAGTTCCCATGTCCGTTATGGACATTGTATAAGTTCCTTATATATTTTGGACATTAACCCCTTATCTTATATGTGATTTCCAAATATGTTCCCCCATTCTATAGGCTGCTTATTTATTCTGTTGATTGTTTCTTTTGCTGTGTGGAAGCCTTTTAGTTTGCTGCTATTCCATTTGCTTATTTTGTTTTTGTTGCTTGTGCCTTGTTGTCATATCCAAAAAAATCTTTGCAAAGACCAATGTAAAGGATTTTTTTTCTTATATTTGTTTTCTTCTAGGAGTTTTAGGATTTCAGAATTTACATTTAAGTCTTTAATCCATTTTGAGTTAATTTTTTCTAGAGATGTAATACAGGGGTCCAGTTTTTTTTTTTTTTTCTTTTGAATGTAAATATCCAGTTTTCTCAATACTATTGAAGAGACTATAATTTCTCCTTTCAGTATTGTTAGCTCCTTTGTCAAATATTAGTTGGCTGTATATGGATGGGTTTATTTCTGGGGTCTCTATTCTCTTCCATTGGTCTACCTGCCTGTTTCAATGCCAGTACCATACTGTTTTGATTACTAGAGCTTTATAATATAGTTTGACAACAAGAAGTATAATGCCTCCTGCTTTGCTCTTCTTTCTCCAGATTGCTTTGTCTATTCAGGGTCTTTTGTGGTTCCATATGAATTTTAGGATTGTCTATTCTATTTCTAGGAAAAATGCCATTGTAATTTTGATAAGGATTGCATTGAATCTATAGATGGCTTTTGGTAGTATGGACATTATAACAATATTAATTCTTTCAATTCACAAACATGGCTCTCTCAATTCACAAACATGGATCTCTCTATGTCTTTGTGTTTTTTCTTCCATTTCTTTTATCAATATCTTATAGTTTTCAGTGCATGGATCTTTTACCCACTTGGTTAAATTTATTCCTAAGTATTTTACTGTTTTTGATGCTATTTTAAATGATATTGTCTTCTAATTTCTTTTTGGATAGTTTGTTGTTAGTATATAGAAATGCAACTGATTTTTGTATGTTTATTTTATATCCTGCAACTTTACTGAATTTGTGTATTTATTAATCTAGCAAACTTTATTCATTAATCTAACAGATTTTGGTGGAATCTTTGGGGTTTCGCATATATATAATATCATGTCATTTGCAGACAGAGACAGTTTTACTTCTTCCTTTCCCATTTGGATACTTTTAATTTCTTTTTCTTGCTTGATGGCTCTGGCTAGGACTTCTAGTACTATGTTGAACAGGAATAGTGAGCATGGGTATTCTTGTCTTGTTCCTGATCTTAGAGGAAAAACGTAAGGCTTTTTACCATTGACTATGATGTTAGCTGTATGCTTGTCGTACATGGCCTTATCATGTGGAGGAATGTTTCTTCTGTACCCAGGTTTTCAAGAGATTTTATAGAAAAAGCCATGAATGACAGAATTATAAACATTCAAGATGGATTGATGGATGACATTACAGGAAAGATAGTTGTTAGAACATAACTCAAAATCACAAGTGGGTTTTGAAAATAGAACATCTGCCAGAGATCATTACCTATGTGACCCTTCACTCAGAGTCAACTTTCTTCTGGCCCTCCAGATTCTCATCTTGACTTCCAGGGTTTGTTCCTTTACCTCTTCCTCCAATTTAAAGTTAATTTTTTTACAGCTGATATAATAGGAAAGTTCATGAAATGAGGATCTTCTTTTCATTTTGCAATACCTGGAAGCAGGTATGGACAACTCCATGCATGTTTTCCATCAATGAATTTTTCAGGAACACCGCATTATTAAATAACAATGAGAAAGTCTATTCATCAAAGATCTTTCTTCTTTCCCCCAACCCTACAGCATGAACATGATAGTAAATTATCTTCTGGAATAATTCATCCTTCAAACAAACCTACTATAGAGCATCTAGACCATCAAAACAAACAAACTAACTAAAATTTGCAAGACTATAGAGAACAAACTGAGCGTTGCTGGAGGGGAGGTGGGTGGGAGATAAATGGGTGAAAGGTATTATGAAGGCACTTGTTGCGATGAGCACTGGGTATTATATGTAAGTGATGAATCATGAAATTCTACCCCTGAAACTAATATTACACTGTATGTCAACTAACTGGAATTTAAATAAAATCTTGAAAATATAAGAAAAAAAAAATTTAGAATCAACTCTCATTTTAGGTTAGGAAACTACTCTTAGATAAGTGATTATACTTTTGTTCAGTGGGAGCTTTTCAGAATTGTAACTTTCAGCATAAAGTTGACTTAATGCTATTATAATTATACATTTATAATGTGAATAATATTAAAAGGATTTTTCATGTGAGATATCTTTAAGACTGTTTTGTTACTAATTATGCCTCATAAAAAAATGCAATCCTACTTCCTTAGGTATAAGGGATTAAGATGCAAAACAGGACCAACATTGGAGAAAGACTAATATAAGGAATTGCATTCTGGTTGTAGATCTATTCATTTCACTTAAAAAAGAAAAAGCATGTTTTTGATAATTTTATCAGAGAGCTCAGACTTATATTTTATTTTGCAAATGTGCAAACAGCCAATTTACTAGGAGTTTTATTAAAGATTTGTTCTTTTTTTGGCTATAAATCAGTCATCCTTGAAAGTTGGAGCTCATTTTAGTACTGATGACATTTCATTTGAAAATACTAACTTGTAAATGATATTTTTATCAAAATATCATTTCTGGTGATATTCTATTTTCCTATTATCTTGTTCTTTAGAAGATTAGTGATATTTGAAGGTCATATTTTCAGGCCATGGAGCAGATCATGGGATAAATTTGCATTTGGACTGGTGAACTGTTACCTATGCAGATGATAAAAAGACAGAAGCTTTATAAAAACATCTTTACAAACTTAAGAAAGATAAAGGAATGGAAAAGAAAATGTCAGATTGGCATTTACCTCTTAATTTTGAACACTTTCATTATCCTTTTCTTCTCTTAAGCATGTCATTTTACATTTCCCATCATTATATCTCAACACAAAAGGTATGAATCTGCTCTTCCACAATATCTGTATGGACTCATTTTCCTTCTGAAAGCAATTTGTCTGTAAATATCTGTGTGGCATCTCAGAACTCCTGCTCAAAAAGTCTACTATCATGTTTTCTTTTTGATTTGGAATAATCATTTCTAATAGAAAATTCTGAATTTTGAATATATTTAAGGATGTGAAGATTTTATAATAGAGAAAACATATAAACTATGTTTCAGATTTTTTTATCAAGATAACCTTAAGAAATTATATCTTCCCATTATGATTTTTAAAGTAACAAAACTATAAATTAAAAGCACAATTTTCAACCACAGTAGCAGAGCACTCACATACTATTTATGAGATGCTAATAGATCAAGGTGTTCTTTTTTTAATATTTTGATGATTTTTAAGTATTTTACATGATTAACCCATGTGAGGCAAAATCTGATAGAATTGCAAGGAGAAATAGACAAACCCACTAATACAGCCGGAGCCTCCAAAAGTTGTCTGTTGGATACGGTACAATGAAAATCAATTAAGGACACCAGTAACCTGAACCATCAATTAACTTGATCTAGTTAACATTTCTACAATACTCCATCCAACAACAGTGGAATACAAATCCTTTTCAAGTTGTCATGGAATATTCACCAAGAAAGACCACATTTTTGGACCATAAAACACACCTTAAAAATTTTTTTTAAAAAAAATTAGAATTTAAAATATGTTCACAGATCTCAAGAGAATTGAACTAGAAATCTATAATGAAAGGATAGCTGGAAAATCTCCAAATATTGGGGCATTAAAAAAATATTTCCAAATAATGCATAGATCAAAGAAGAAATTACAAGAGAAATTTGAAAAATATTTTCAATTAAACAAAAATGAAATGTTGGGATACTGTGAAATCAGTTCTTAGAAGGAAATTTATAGTATTGGTGCATATATTTAAAAAATAAGAAAGTTCTTGGGACGCCTGGGTGGCTCAGTCGGTTAAGCGTCTGCCTTCGGCTCAGGTCGTGATCCCAGGGTCCTGGGATCGAGTCCCGCATCGGGCTCCCTGCTCCGCGGGGAGCCTGCTTCTCCCTCTGCCTCTGTCTCTCTCTCTCTCTGTCTCTCATGAATAAATAAATAAAATCTTAAAAAAAAAATAAATAAATAAAAAATAAGAAAGTTCTAAAATCAAAAACTGAAGTTTCCATCTTTGGAAGATAAAGGATGAAGAGAAAATTAAGCCTAAAGCAAGAGAAAAAGAAATAATAAAAACTAAAGCAGAAAACAAGTAAGCCAAAAACAGGACTCAATAGATAAAAATAAAAAAAAACTATAAGTTAGTTCTTTGAAAAGATCAGTAACATTGATAAATCTCTAACCACACTAATCCAGGAAAAAAAAAAGAAAGAGAGGACACAAATTACCCATATCAAAAATGTTAGAGGGATCATTACTGCTGAGTCTATGAACATTAAAAAGATAATAAAGGAATATTATCAATAACATAATGCCTACAAATTTGATAAATGAGATGAAAATGAAACAATTCTTTGACAAGCACAACTATCAAAATTCTCACCACGATAAATAGACAACTGGAATATCTACAGTAAACAAGACAGTGTGGTATTGATAAAATAAAAAATAGACATACAGATCTATGAACAGAATTGGAAGCTCAGTTATAGATCCACACAAATATTGTCAACAGTTTTTTTTTTTTTTAACAAAAGCTCAGAGACAACTCAATGGAGAAAGAATCATCTTTTCAACAAATGGTGCTAGCATGTTGGAAATTTGTATGTGAAAATTGAATCTAAACATAGACTATACACCTTACACAAAAATTAACTCAAAATTGTAGATATAAGTGCAAAATGCAAAACTGTAAGACCTCTAGAAGAAAACATGGATAGAAATCCATATTACCTAGGTTTCTGGTGATGAGTTTTTAGATACTACACAAAAAACACAATCCATAAAAGAAAAAACACATGTTGGACTTAATAAAATTCAAAACTCTCTGTGAAAGATACTAATTAGAGAATGAATAGTCAAGCCACAGACAGGGAAAAACCGTTTGCAAAATACGTATCTGAAAGGACTTGCATTCAAAATATACAAAACATCTGTAAAATAAGAAAATAAAGTAAACAAAGAACACGGGCAAAGGATCTGAACAGACACTTCATCTAGAAAAATATACAGGTGTAAAATAATCATATGATACAATCTCATCATTTGTCAGTAGGGGATGGAAATTAAAGCAACAAGATATGACTCCACACCTATTAGAATGTCTAAAATCCAAAACCTGATAGTACTGATTGCTAATCGTGTTGAGGAGCAACACCTCTCATTTAATGCTAGTGGGAGTGCAAAATGGTATAGCCACCTTGGAAGACAGTTGGAAGTTTCTTATAAAGTTAGCATAATCTTATCTTATTTTTTTTTAAAGATTTTATTTTATTTATTTATTTGACAGAGAGAGAGACAGCAAGAGAGGGAACACAAGCAGGGCGAGTGGGAGAGGGAGAAGCAGGCTTCCTGCCTAGCTGGGAGCCCAATGCGGGGATTGATCCCAGGATCCTGGGATCATGACCCGAGTGGAAGGCAGACGCCTAACGACTGAGCCACCCAAGCGCCCCGCATAATCTTATCTTATGATCTAGTAATCATCTTTCTAGGTATTTACTTAACTTACATGAAAATTTATCTCTACACCAAATCTTGCACAAAAAAGTTTATAGCAGCTTTATTCGTAATTGCCAAAAACTGGAAACAATGAAGTTGCTCTTCAGTAGGCAAATACATAAATAACCCGTGATACATTCATACAATGAAATAGTATTCAGTAATAAAAAGAATGAGCTATCAAGCCAGGCAGCAATACGGATGAATCTTAATGCATGTCGCCAAATGAAAGAAGCCAGTCAGAAAAGGCTACATACCAATATGATTCAATTTACATGACATTTTGGGAAAGGTAAAACTCTGTAGATGGTAAATAAATCAGTGGTTGTTAAGGGGTTCAGTGGCAGTAGTGTTGAATAAGTAAAGCAGAATGGCTTTTTTAAAGCTGCGAAATTATTCTGAATGGTACTGTACTAGTTCACAACATTAGGCATGTGTCACAACCCATTGAACTGTATGGCATGAAGTGGACCTAAACATATGCAAAATTAAAAAAAATAAGCAACTAGGAGGTCAATAGACGAAATAACCTTATTGAAGGAGATGTGGGGGAAAAGCATTGACCTAAGCAACATTGCCAATGAGTGGAGACTTTAAGACTAAAGACAGAAGTATCTCTACATAAACATTTCACTCTAGTTGATAAAGTCACTCCCCATGGAGGAACATGTTAACCATTTCTGAAACCACTGTATATGTATATTGGAATTGAACACTTAAGTAAATGAATAAGAGATGATTGGAGCTAGGTTTTCTCACTGCTGCTGGGCGATTTTAGATAAGCAAAGAGAGAAGGCTAGAATGATCCACATGGTTATGGAGTAAAGTTGGAGACATCAGTATGAAATCATGTTTTAGCTTAAAATAGGTGGTGACATATAGAAGTATTTATGCATATGTGTATAGACACAATATATATGCATATACTTCCTTGCTCTGTCAGCTAAAGAGGGCCTCATTAGCAACAAGGAAACCTAGCAACCACACACCTGAAGGGTGCCTACACATAGTGACTCACTTCAAAAACTGTGATATGGAAAGGGGAGTAAAGAGTAACTTTATCATGGGAAAACCTGACAAACACTACCTCAGCCAGGTGATCAAGGTCAACATCAACAGTGATAAGTCATGTAGATGTGTGTATTCTTGAGGTAATGTGGTAAGAGAGGAACTTTAACTCTGTGGTCTTCCTCCTAAAAACCTATAACCTCAACCTAATAATGAGACTACTGAGGGAAATTCTACAGAATATATAACCAGTACTTCTCAAAATTGTCAAGATAATAATAGGAAAAAAAAAGCCCTGAAATTAATGTTGATTATATTTTAAACTAATCACAGTTTTCTTTACTTAAAAATTAAGATTTGATTGTGAAACTTTTATTAATAACTTTTAATGAGAAACACCAGAACTAAATTTTACAGTATTTTAATTTTACACATTTTATATTTTATAACACAAAGACAATTCAGATAATATTTTGTATATACTCATATTTTCAGTCAAGAAATAAACACTAAGTTCATTGTTGCTCTTAGATTTAAATTATGCACAAAAAGATAATACTGATTTAACAAAGGATATTTTTTTCAGGCATATAATATATTACCATTTTTACAAAACTGGTATAATTTATGTGCACTTTCTTATCTGTAATTAAGTGTGGACTTGATCAAATAGTGAAAAAATGTAAGCTGTAATATTATATAAAAATCAATTTTTATATAAGTTAAAAATTCAACTTTTTACATCTATGAAAGTTTTTCTCCGATTTAATTATCTTTTCAAATACTTGAAAAATTATCAAAGTAGCACATATAAGTAATTTAAAAGTGAAAGAGTACTTCAAATGCATAATGAAAAACAATGTCACTTGTTCAATGTTCAACAATGTTCAATGTCACTTTTTTTATTCCTAAAACCAGTTCCTTAGAAGAAACAGTTTCAAATCTTCTAGCTGTTTATTCTAGAATTGCTATCCATAAAATGTGTACGTTATTTTTGATCCATAAGTTTAAACATTATCTATCAGTTTTTGCATTATGTAAATACTGTGTACTGTTGACCATGCACTGTCTTGTGATGTTTTCATCCTTTTTCATTTTTGTGTGTTCTTCATGGATTTGATACCTACTTATTTTAATTTGCTTAGTTGTATTTTTAATTAGAACCATACTATTTACTTTGGTAACCTCTCATACAATTGCTCAGTAGTGGAATTTCTCGGATAATTGATCAGTTTCATTTCAGATAGTTCTCTATCCTTTTGCTCAGATTTGATTTGCTTCATAGCTATGAGATCCTGGAATTTTCTTTCACTATTATCCTAAGAATTACTCATCTTTTTTGTTTCCAGTGCCTGTATGTTGGATATCATATATTTTTCTCTTCCTTGTTTTGTTCCATTATTTTGGTGGAACATGTTATCAGGAAAAGGTACATAAGAGAAAAACTTTTGTAGACTGTCCATATATGAAATAGTCTTTTTGTGCTTAATTGTTTGGCTGGTAATAGAATCTAGGTTGGAAACCAGGTTTACTCTAAATTCTGAGGGCATTTGCTATTGAGAATCATAATGCCGTTTTGGTGCCTGACTTTTGTATAAGACCTGTTTTGTTCACCCATTTTTTCTGACTCTTTGGATATTTCATAATGGTGTGATTTGATAATTCTCTCTTCCATGGGATTTCCATCAATCTCTTTTCATCTCATATACCACATTTTTCTGAGGAAATAAGCATCTTCAATTTTTAAATCTATGTGGTTCTGCAGCATAAATAGGCTTGCTGCTTGTTAATATCCCCCTACACAGTCATTTGGAATTCGGTTTGCTCAGTTGGGTTAAAAACCTCACCACCAGCTTTTTATTGCTACCAAATTAGTGATGTATCTTTTCCTTTATTATCTGTCCACTTTTCCTCTTTGTCCTTGTACAATTATAACTTTTTCTCATTTAAATGGCCTTAATAAGGGAGAAGACATGAATGTATGCCTTCAACCTGCCACATTTAACTGCAGGTTTATTCGACTACTTTTAAATTTACTTTATTAACATAACTATTACAAGATGTTCAATTATTTTTTCATATCTCTTGTTAATATGGTATTTTTCTGTTTTTCCTTTTACCTTTATTTGAACAAATAAATTAGCTCCAGGCTGGAGCCTTTGATAAACAAGATTTTTAAAGATTTATTTATTTATTTATTTATTTATTTATTTATTTATTTGAAAGCGAGAGAGAGCGCGGGAGTGAGGGGAGGGACAGAGAGAAAGAATCTCAAGCAGACTCCTGGCTGAAGATGGAGCCCCACATGGGGCATCCACCCCAAGACTGTGACCCTGAGATCATGACCTGAGCTGAAATCAAGAGTCTGATGCTTAACTGACTGAGCCACCCAGGTGCCCCTAAACAATATACTTACTAACATGTGTGATAGCAATCTTTAATCTGGTAAGACCAAGCAATAAGCTATTTCGAAAAATGAATAATTTTAGAAAACCAAAGGTTACTTTTCAACTTACTGAAAATTAGTTCATTAATTTTTGGTGGAAATCTTCCTAAATGCAGTGCTCACTTACTTTCTATCTTAAACAGATCATGTATACTAAATATTCTCTCAGCTATTGCTGATAATCTTTATTTAACAAAACCTAGTTGATTTACTCAATAGCAAGCGTAACATTTCAGGTGCAGTTGAGATGTGTAGGAAAGTTTGTCATGAATATACTCACAGATCACCATTACATCGATATTTTTTTCTCTTGCCTTGCTGTCTACTTTATAGCTATAATTCTTATTTTCACCCACTTAGGCTCCTTTTTAAATCCCTGTCTACTAGAATTTATCACCTAAACAAAATCAAGTAATAAATCTGTAAGCTAAGACATTTAATTTTACTAACATTTGAAGTTTGTTACTCTGGCACTAAGGGCTCGTGTCTATGATGGAGTTAAATAAAACAAGGGGCTATAGAACTGTTGTTTTTCTCAGAGACTTTTTTTTTCCTTATTTCTTCTGAGTTCCTAGATGAGTTTTGATTATTTTTCAGTAGGATTTACCTTCATCTCTGTTTCTCGTCTGGATATTGTAGTTGTCAATATGTCATCACTGAATTAAATTATTAAATTGCATTTATTAAAGAAAATGCATCTATCATATTTACTTAGTTGTTGAAGTATTATAAGCAGTATTTCTCTTAGTGATCAAATAAAACACTTCAAATTAGTTAAATAATTTCCTGAGTGCTTACTACAGAATATTAGTTAAAAGCACATCTGTACTCCTGTCTTGGCTCCACTTCTTACTGGCTGGTGCAAGACCTTTTACCATTCTAAATTTTGGTTTCCTCATTTTTAAAACAAAGATAATAATAATTTCTTCCACACAGGGTTTGATAAAGATCAAATCACATAGTGTATGGCACCCTCCCTCACATGTGGAAATATCTCCATAATCATTAGCTGTTACTGTCTTAAAGTTTTGTGCCAAGAATCTAACTAGGTGCTGGTGATAAACAAAACAGTTACAATCGATGCCTTAATAGTATTATTTCTTCATTCTCCATTTCAAAGTAGAGAGTGATATTTAATTAGAATCTCTAATAATATAAAATGTGATTAATCTTAGGATGGAGGATGGTGATAGATGCATGTGGTTTGCATACAGACTGATTTGGAATTGAGTTTTGGTTCTGCTATTGTCTGGCTATCAATTTTGGCAAGTTATTTAACTTCTCAAAGCCTCAGTTTCCTTAAATGTAAAATAGTTACTTTTTTTTTTAGTTTTTTTAATGAAGTATATTTGACACACAGTGTTACATTAGCTTCAGGTGTATAACATAGGGATTTGACAACTCTATACATTACACTATGTTCACCATGAGTGTGGCTACCATCTGTCACCTACAAACGCTATTACAATACCATTGACTGTAGTCCCTATGCTGTACCTTTCATCCCGTGACTTACGCATTCCATAACCGGAAGCCAGTACCTCCCACTCCTCTTCACCTATTTTGCCTACTTCCTTACCCCCTCCCTTCTGGCAACCATCAGTTTATCATATGTATTTATGGGTCTGTTTCTGCTTTTGTTTGTTCATTTGTTTTGTTTTTTAGATTATAAATATACATGAAGTCAGTCATATGGTATTTGTCTTTCTCTGTCTGACTTATTTGACTTAGCATAATTTTAATAACACTTTCCCCATGAGGTTGTTGTGATGATTTTATGAGAAAATGGCCATAAAAGGAATAATAGTGTGTATTTCACAAATGAGTGCATAATACATGTAAGTATAATAGTGTTAATATTTATTTTCATAACTAAATGCAAAATTTTAATTAATGCTGTGTATATTAATCATGATTTGCCATTTGAGAATTATACATATAGAAATCTGATTTGTACACACACTTTGTGAACAATATAGCAAATTTAAATGTTTGTTATAGTTATATCTGCTTTCAAAATCACATCTTCTGAAAGCTGTCTTGTGGGGGGAAAGTTTCAAATAACATGGAATGTAGAGATTCTCCACTTTGCTCCTTTTCACCCCATCTCTCCTGAATATGGATGTCCAAATTAGTCTCCAGGAACATACAATGAAGTTGGTGTAAACTTTTCTTTATTGCTATGAATCACGACAAACTGTTTTTACTATTTAACTTCTGAGTGAAAGCGAGTGTCGCTTTTACAAAATAAATGATGTGAAATTATTACTTGCATCTCTTTCTCTGCAAGTAAACACGTCCAACATTTATGCTTAGTTTTCTACATGATATCAACACAAAAAAATAAGTGAATTTGATTTGTTAAAGAAACTAATCAGGGGCATCTGGGTGGCTCAGATGATTAAGCATCTGCCTTCTGCTCAGGTCATGATCCCAGGGTCCTGGGATGAAGCCCCGCATTGGGCTCCCTGCTCAGCGGGGAGCTTGCTTCTCTTTCTCCCTCTACTGTTCCCCCTGCTTGTGCTCTCTCGCCCTCTCTGTCAAAAACGTAAAAATAAATAAATAAATAAATAAAGGAAATCAGATTAATTATATCACATTTTGAAGACCAGATAACTTTTAATTGAATTTTTCATTTTTATAGTGTATTTTTGTGGCATTACATAGAAACATAATAGGAACAATCATAGCCTTTATTTATTGGATGTTTTAATAGAACTTTACAACAGAAGAACGTATCTTTGAAAATGCAAGCTATCATTATTTTCCGTGTCTATAACATATGATTTAGTTGTGAGGATTCTACCAAATAACCTAGAACTTAATCAAATGAGACTTTTAAGATGTGATAGAAACTTGAGTATTTAAAAAAAATTTCTAAATGCGGACCATTTCCCATCTAGAGAACTAATTTATATTAGTTCATATAATAAAAAAGGGTAGGAGTCAGAGACATCTTCACCCATAATAGACAGGAATTTGTGAGCAAACATAAGCACAAGGAGGAATGTAAAAAATAGTAATGGAGAAAAGACTAAATAATATATAAATTATCAGAAGGATGATGGAAGAGTATGAAAAACTTTTACAAGTTTCCCTTTATACTGTCTTTAATATTTTTGACACAGCTAAAGTTTTGTCAAGTTTTGGCAGGTAGTGCGTTTACCAAATAACAACTATATTTCTAAGTTGTTGGAACTTTAAAAAAGTTGCAGTATTAAAAGTAATTACTATATGTAAAAATCAACGAAGTAAATTTAAAGATCACCAGTTGAACTCTTACTTTACAAATAAGCAAACAGACCACTAGGGTTAATTGAAGTCATGGAGATCATCCTGTGAGTTACTGGCTGATCTGGGGTTGGAACCCATGTGTTTAAGTTCCTCTGTCTTCGCATGACCCCATTGCCACACCTAAAGTAAAATATTTCCACTCATATGTGCTTTTCTAACAAATGTTTAAAATATTTTTCCTTCTTCAAGCTATTTCCTTCAACTACAGCAAAACTTATTCAAGAAGTCATCTGTATCTGTTGTCTCCCAACTAGGGTAAAAAAAAACCCTGGGGAGTATGCAAGACTAGTCATTGCACTGCAAGAAAACATAGTAGAATTTCCAGTTCCATTTACTTTTATCATAGACAACAAAGAATTACACTATGTTGGATGACAGTTCCTCTCAGTTTGCTCAGAGTGATCATAGTTTGTTCCTGTTCCCTTTCCCTTACAAAATTGGCCCAGTTTGGATGATAGGTTATATGATGCATGTAAAATTTGTGTATATGTATACATAAAAATACCCTGATGGCGGTTTGACAACCTGCAAGTGTCCACTCAGTCACTGTTTCTCATTTGATCATTTCAGTGCATTTTAACACATTATTATTAACTAAGCATAACAAAAATGGCAAGTGCCTAAAAAATATTACTGCAAAAAAAATCTGTAAATCAATGTTTGTAACAATAATGTAAGCATGAAGAAACAATCAGAAAATGGCAGAAGGGGGACTCTCAACCCTAAAATTTCTACAGCTGTTTGTCAGCTGTCATAATTTGTCATAATTCATTTCATTATATAATGAAAGCTGAAAAAAAATCAAGTATAGAAATTAAGATTTCTTGAAATATGAAATTATATCCATTACCATTAATTTGAACCTTGCTCTAGAAATCTGTATTAACTATATGATTTATAAACTATCCTGATTAGCAAGATGTTTAAAATGAAGAAACCAAAAAGTAAAGACATTACTTCCAATTGTTTCACAATAATGCTTAGCAAGTCCATGTATAATCCAAGTATTTACAAAGTATCACTAAATAGCACCGATTTCGTTAAGCTTTAGAATAATAATGATAATAGTTAGCATTTTTTGAACACTTGGTATGTCCCAGGGAATGTTTGAATACCTAACATATATTAATTCATTTGGTCTTTAAAACAACTCTGTAAGGCTATTATCTATCCTTTAATTGATGATGAAACTGAATTACAAAGAATTTTTTTTAGAGATTTTGTTTATTTATGAGAGAGAGAGAGAGCCCCTAGGAGGAGGAGCAGAGGGAGAGGAACAAGCAGACTTGGTGCTGAGTGGGGAGCCTGACGTGGGGCTCCATCTCAGGACCCTGAGGTCATGACCTGAGCCGAAACCAAGAGTCAGACACTCAACTGACTCGAGCCACCCAGGTTCCTCTGAATTACAAAGATTTTTAAAAATTTTCCCAAGGTCACAGGTATTATTTCTTGGAAGCAGTCTGGGAGATTTTTTAAAATTATATTATTGGAGTAGTATATTGATATAATTCATATAAAAACACTTATAAATGTAAAACATTTTAGACTGACTCTGTTTTTGGTCTGTAGAAATGAAAAACGAGAACAACCATCTCTATTCTTGGAGTTTAATCTACAGATTTATTTGCAGAAATAGGAAATGATAATATATGTTTATTCATTGTAGCATTATTTATAATGGCAACACTTGGAAATAAACCAAATGTCCATCATTTGAGGATTAGTTAAATAAATTACAGCAAAAAGTAAAAAAGACAGATATACAAAAGAACTAGGACATCTACATATAGGTATATTGTTAAGTGATGAAAAGCAAGATACAAAATGATGTGTATAATAGACTGAGTTTTCTTGTAAAATGATGGGAAATGATCTATATTTATATTTGTATGTACATCCATAAAGACATTCTGGAAATAAATAAAAGGGAAGGGAGGAATTAGTAACTGTTTACCCCGGGCAGTATTAAGGAACCAGCTGGGTTCATGGGGAATGGGAATAGAAGAGAGATTTTCACTTTATATCTTGGGGTTGTTAACTATGATCTCATATTGCCTATTCGAAATTAAGTTGGCTGAAAATTTAAAATGCTGTGAAAACTATTGTATCATAACAGATCATACTGGCAAAGACAGGTCAAAAAAATTCAGAAAATAAGTTGCCATAGTAGAAAATTAAGAATGAGAGAAATAAGATAGAAACAACCTTTTTCCTGTTCTAGTGGCTTAAATGTCAGGGCCACTGAAGGGAAAACAAAAGAATGGAACGTGTTTTGTCATGAAGTGACAAAGATTATCAAACTGGCTGCCAGTGCATGGACTCTAATAAGATGGTGAAATGCCCACCTTCCATTTCCAGTGAAAATTAAATGAATATGAGGAAGTTTATCATTCTCCATAAAGCATGAATACATTCATCATTTTCCATGGAACATGATTACAACTCCAGGTTCTAGTTAGTATCTTCATATTGATAGTCTTAGATGATCTTCAGACTATTATGCTTTCTTCTTTAGAATAATCCCTACTTCTTCTGCAAAGTCTATATATGAATATCTCATTAATACCTTCCATTTTTATATTATTCCCAAGTTGATTATTCTTTCTCAGCAGTACACAAAATTACACTTGCTTCTGAACTTCAGAATTTTTGACTCCTCAGAATTATTCTTTTTTCATCCCCCAAAGTCATCAAGTAAGTAAACCTTGCCGTTTTTTCCTTTATCTGTTCCAGTTCACTTTCTTCCCACTAAATTCTATTTTAGATATCCTTATTACGGCATATAAAGAGTACAACCTTCTCAAAATTTTCTCTCTCTTTTTTTAACATGTCATTCATTAAAAAAAAAAATTCTCAATAGTTCTAACCTCTTAATGAGGCTTAATGATGAACCTATGTCATAGTACTGATTCAGCGTGATGGCAGTGCTGTGCTTACACATCAGATAAACCAAAGTTATAAAAAAATCATCTCTGTCCTCTTGTCTTATTTATGTTATTTTATGCTCAACTGACCATGTGTTATTTTCAAATAAGTAAACATAGAATATTATTGTCTTCAATAGAATTTTCCAAATACAATAGAAAAAAATAATTTAAGAACAGGTATTTTGGAAAAAAAATAAATTGGGTAGAGGAATATCAGTTGTTAACTTTAAATTGGGTCCCAAAGGCCAACGATTCAGAAGTAAAGGATAAACTGAGAGACCACTGTATCCTCATAGTAAAGACTTCCAATATCCCTATCCTCAGAGTCCAAGTTGTTTGCCTTATAGGTCTTATTAACAAGGTCCTTTGGTCCTCCAGTAACTAAATTTCCTTAGGTGATAACCAAGAAAATTTCCTCTTTATGCCAATTCCTGATCATGGCGTACACTGCTACAATAAGCTGTATTGTGCATTACGAAGCAGTGTATTACCAAAGCCTATTAAATACGACAGAGATATGCAATGTGCACGTTATGTATCTCAGCGCTATTTAGTTGCACATTTGCCTTTACTACACTATAAAAATTAAAAAAAAGTCTTGAAAGTAGAAGTTGGATTTTGTTAACAAAAGAAAATAACAATTTAAAATCAAGCTCTCTCTTTTTAAGTTCATTTATCCTGGGAAAATGATGATTACTCTAAAATTAACCAAAAATAGTCCTATTTGTTAGATAGTATAACTTCAATATGACCGAAGTGATGTTTAGTGTTAATATGGAGCAAAATGAATTGCAAATGAGTTTCAGAATTGAAACTATGTTCTATTGTTTCTGGCACATTAGGGTTTACCTTGTCTGCGTTCATTAGAAAGGAAGCTTATATTAACTCGGAAAATAATCATAGACTTCAGAAAGCATGTTATTATATTTCTGAAAATATTCCAAAATGAATGCAAGTAGTGAGTCTCCCAATAATTACAATGGAAAAGGGGCATTACTCTTGTAAAAGAGTCCTCACATACTGGTTGAGAATCCATTGTTAAGTGCAGACAAACTCTTTGTTTATGGAAAGCATTTAAAAATTATTTTCTCCTAATGTGCCTTTGAAATTGCAATAATGAACCAGAAGTATTCATTGATATAATAGAAATCAGCTATAACTTAATTTTAATTTTAATTTTAATTTACTCTATGGCATTAGTTTATCCCCTGCATGAAAATCTGGACAGATTCCATGAAATCTTTGCTGTCCCTTAGGCAATAAAATGTCTTTATGTATAAGATAGTATTGGTTCAAAAAATTCAGATACTCAGTTTCATTAATAATCAAATCTTGAAAATTCACTTAAATATACTCTTTTTTTTTCTCTCAATTTTAGAGATAACTGAAATGGCAAAAGGCTGTATTTGGCATCTTCTCGTTTTCCTTGCATGGGTTTCTATCTGTTCTTCTTCATCTTATCAACTGTGGGGGAAGAAATGGAGGAGGAATGACATCAGGAAAAGCCTTATATGACCAGCACCATCCATGCCTGTAATTTCACTTGATAAACTTGAAAAGACAGTGTGTCCCACTATAATTCCAGATACTGCTGACATGTTTTATAGAAATGTCTGGGTAATATGTTTTTATCTGCTAACTATAAATTAATTGTAAAATATTTTAATATATAAATACTTAAGTACAATAAGATAAATATATAAAATGAAAGAACACATTTTTACTTTTGTAATTGGAAAGGTATTATAGGGAAATAAGATAATGTGGTTTTTGAAGACTTTTTCTGAAATCCATTCAAGATTGCTTAATGGGCGTTAGTTAGATTGTCCACCCCTAATAGACTACTAAGCTAAGTGTTATTCTGAACACAAATGAAAGACTGGCTTTCTGCCTATTCTTCTTCTTGACTAACATTGATGGAATGATAGAACAGTCAGCTTCTGCCTATTCTTCTACAGAACGTTATGTTACCATCAGATTTAGGTCACGGTTATTTGGAGGTTATTATCACCTTTTCCAAGCTTAGCTAAAGATCCCTGACAGCACCAGTAGCTCAAACATATTTTTTTAAGATTTTATTTACTTATTTGTGAGAGAGAGATAGTGCGAGAGAGCAGGAGGAGAGGGAGGAGCAGGTCCTGGCTGAGCAGGGAGCCCGATGTGGGGCTCGATCCCAAGACCCTGGGATCAGGACCTGAGCAGAAGGCAGATGCTTAACTGACTGAGCCACCCACATGCCCCATAGCTCAAACATTTTTGAAGTTCTTATATGACATGAAGGATTAAAGTCAGGTATGGATACTGCTTTAAAGGTACCTTATAGATTGGTAGTTGGACATTTTCAGAAAGTTAGAAATAATGTAATGAAAATCATTTGCGCAGATAGTAGCTTGAATGCCAGATTCAGGATTTCAATGGAATGCAAATCAACCAAGCCTGAAGCTTCACTGTTAAAATCATCACTACCTGGAGGGAAAACTCACTCTTCTGAAGAGTAAAGAAAGTAGAATAGGGCCGCCTATCCTCTTCTTATTCTCCTGTTTTGTTGATCCTCCTTATTACTCAGCACAGAATTTCTCTTTATCTTTTGTACATCTCTTTTTATGAATTCAACCACATTAGTGTTTTCTCTAAACCTACCACATCCATTCCTAAACTTCATCTATACTTAACAAATCTTGCACAGATATAAGTCTCTGGAGCTTAATATACAAGATTGTAAGATCCTGCCCTTTGACCAGCTTGATCACGTCCCCAATTTATGAGATAGATAAACTTGGAGTTTCTTCGGCTGTAAAATCTGAAAGTGATTATATTCTTTATTTGTTTTGTTAATGAGATACTGTAGGTGAAATCCCTAATACAGTTCTAACATATATTATGGATTCAATAAATATGAATGGCTTTTCTTTTGCTCTCCATAAATAAAACAGTATTCCAGAGAAGAGAAAGAGAACTTCCATCTCAAGAATCAAGGCATGTTTGATGGAGAAGGCGTCACTTATTCTGAAGCTTGCAGCATTAGTACAAGTTGGACTTGTGAATAGGTAGGAAAAGAAGCTCCCAGAAAAGGAAGTGGCATGAGCAAAGGAACAAATTTAACGTCTTGGAAGTGAAAGGTATACCTATATTTTAATTTGTAAAAAGCATAATATACATTAAGTTAGCAGTAGAGAAAATAATGAGAGGGCAGTATTTAGGGTACTAAAATCCTCACTAAGGAATTTAAACCTAAAGTTATAAAGAACAAATAGCTGTTGAGGGTTTTTGTATGATGTGCTCAAAGGTGTATTCATGAAGAAAAACCCAGCCATAGTGTACTTAGAGTGTATTTAAAGTAACCGAGAAGGATGGGTTTGGAAAGCTCTGGTGGAAATGGAGGAGCGGTGGCTGCTAGAGATAGAATATCGTCAGAAATCTCACCTACCCACCAAGGAAACTAATGGAGTTGTGATGCATATGTGGAAATTTGTGCTCTGCCTGGACAATATTTATTTTCCTTTTAGATGTTACATTTAATAATATATTGTGGGTAGTTTAATTATTACAATTCTGATTTGAATTCATCATCGCTACTGAATCTTGCTGCCCCAGTTGTGGTTCCTCCTTCATTCAGTTATGCCAGAAGCTAATCATTTGCCTCAGCCATATATGTCCACATATATGGGTGTCATTTATTCATGTCTTCCACATCCTTATCCTATTAATTGCCAAGTCCTTTTGCTTCTGCTGCCTATGTACGTCTTAAAGTTATCTACAAGTAAAAAATGCAAGATTGGCCTCTGATTTTTCATATGTAACGTCAGAAGCTAGAATATAGTCAATAACATCAACAGACTTCTCACCAAAATAAAAACCTGTGCCCTGAGATAGCATTTAAGAAATTGATTGAAAGAATTCAAGAAAATTATTTTCCACTTATCCCATCAAAAGAAAATATTTGACAAAGTTCTGTAATGTAATACTAGTCAGCCAGAACAGAGAATTCAAGATGGAGAAAAGCAAGGAGTAGAAAGAAACGGAAGCAAGTTCATTAGAACGCAGACTCCATGAGGTTACGGGTATTTGTTTTGTTCATGGCTGCAGCCCAGTGCCTAGGACAGTCATGTACAATGAGCATTCCATAATTATTTGATAGATGAATAGATGATTATGTATGGTGTATCTCACTTAGTCTATATAAATGTAATCGCATATAAATGGAGAATACTAGATTTTCTGCTGGTAATGTGAAAAATCATGACTATAGAATAGATAAAATATCAGAAAACCTTATGCCTTAGAGTTGGATAAAGCATTAATAAATATGTTCTTAAATTCTAACAAGTGAGAAGAGGGGAGGAAGGTGTGAAATGGAGATTACTTGAACAGTTTCTTCTAACTGGGTCATGAGGGAAAGCAGTAAGAGGAATTAGTATTAGATAAAAAGTTGGCATTTTGTTTTGATTTAAAATAGAGTAAGATATGTTTTATTATAAATTCTGAGGAAGGGAAAGTAAACAAACTCCTAAATTTACAATGGAAAAAGTAGAATGATCGAACAAGTAATAATGCAAAGATATGTAAGCATGATAAAGGAAAAATAAAACAACTAATCAAGTAAATATTCCTCATACTAAAAGCAAGTAGGTTTTATCATTAGAAGTTAGAGATGGCAAGATTGGATTGAAAAACCAGTCATTTGTGCTACTTACAGAAACACTAAAGATAATGTACCTAAATAGATTAAAATAAAGGAATGAGCTAAGAGAAACGAGGAAATGCTCCTAAAGTGGAAGAAGCAGCAGTAGTCTCATTAATACCAAACAAGGGAGAATTTAAACAGGATATCATTATGTACTGATATGATTCTATATGGAAGGCATCACAGTAAAACTCTGTAACATAAAAATACAACTAAATACACAAAGTAAACACTAGTATAAATGCACAAAGAACAAGCAAAACATATAGTTCTTTTTTTTTTAAAATATACGGTTATACAGAAAGACTTCAGCTAATTACATAATCTAGCAGCCAAGATACAAGTGAGGATATAAGAAAGTGAATAATCATTCAACAAATGTGTATATATATATATATATATATATATATATATATATATGTAAGACATTGCTTCTTTCAAAAAGAAAGTATATCTATTCTTACACCCTGGAACATTTACACAAATTTAATTAGCTACTTGGCCACAAAGAACATTAACAATAGTCTTATAGCCTGCATTTTCTGGTTAAGAGCCAAAACAACTAGAAATAAATAGTGTGGACCAAAATGTATCACACATACAAATTAAGAAACACACCACTAAACGACCCTTAAATCAACTAGGAAATCAAGAGAGAAAATCATGCACAACATGGGAACGATTTACATTAAAACCTAGTGACTGTAGACAATTCAGGATTCAGGAAAAAAAAAAGTATAACTTTAAATTCTTAATTATTATAGAAGGAAAAAATTTTAAAGGCACAAAGTCATAACTAAAAAATTAAAAATAAGAAAAACAAAATAGACCAGAGATTAATTAGGGTTATAATCTAAAATTAATGAACTGGTAACTACACACACACACACACGCACACACACACACACACACACACACAAATTTAACAGGATAAATAAGTCCAAAAGCTAGTTTGAGAAGACCAATAAAATTAACAGCTCATAAGCCTGCTTATGGAAAATGGAGAATATAAAACTAAGTAAAGAAAAGCTATACAAAATTAGTATAAAGGAAGGATTTACAGCTATAGCCATAAGAAAACTTACAGAATTTTGGAGATGATTATTAAATACTAGTCCATAGTTACACATTTGAAAAACTTTGGGAAATACAAGATTATCCTAGGATATATAATTAATAAAAATTTCCAACATTAAATGGAGACTTGAACAGTTCCCTAATTACAGAAGAGATTACAAAATTGATTAAAATTCTTTAATCCAAAAGGGCACAGATTAGATGAAGGTCAGAGCTGCACTTTAACATTTTAAAAAAATTCAGTACTATTTAAAGAATCTCCCACCACGGAAAATAATAAAAAAGTCTCCAGTTTATTGTGTAATGCCACAATAACTGTCATCCTACAACTCAAAGTAATATAAATGAAAACTATGGGGGAATTTCATTTATGATCATGGAATCAAAATCTTTAAAATAATTTATTACAATAATAAACAATTATTAGCTGCTAATCACTTCCCCCAGACTTGTTGTCATCTACCGGAAATTGTCAAGATAAATATATAAAGTTAATACATCTGTCTTGTGAATAGTACCCCCTAGTATTGTACAGTACAAACCCCACACCATCTTATGGAGTAGGCCTGTCGTATGGACACCTTATTCATAAATCTACCTAAGATGGACAAAGAATTTACATATCAACATTAAACAGAAAAGTGTTACAAATTCAAGGACGTGGAAGAATTATTAACCAAGACTGGAAACCTAGAAGCTTAAAAAACAACAACTAGAATTTAATGATTTATTATAAATTAAGGCTTTTTATGATAAAATATTACAAATAATTTCAACAGAATGAAATAGGTTTGGAAAAAAACACTTGTAAACCCAAATGAAATAAAAAAAGTTCTTAAGGATTGAACAGTATAAACAGCCAACACAAATAAAAACTGGCAGCAAATATATAAGTATAATTAATTTATGAAAGAGTAAGTCCAAAAGCTAAAAAACTAAATCCAAGTAGGAAAAAAACTGTAATAGCTATTTTAATTTTCTTTTTGCTAATTGACAAAAATAAAATAAAATTATACTCTAGTCTTCTATATTCATCAGATTAGGAGCATTTAGGAAGAGCTATAATATCTATGTCATGATTGGGAGTGGAGAGGCTTGTGGGGAAAGGGTAGTTTCACATATGGCTGATGGAAATGTAAAGTGTTATGGTCTTTTTTGGAAAGCAGTATGACAATATCTCTTAATATTAAAAATAACTTAAGGTTTTGACACAAAAATCTATTCCTAGGAATTCAATCACATGGAAACAAAAGCATCAATAAGTATAATTAATTAATTAATTAATTAAAAATTAAAAAAAAAACAGCAAAAACCCTTTATACAAGTATGCTTACCTTGTAGTGGATGAAGACAAATCAGAAAAAAAGGGTGAATGCAGTTCGGTATAGAAAGGAATAATAGGGGCGCCTGGGTGACTCAGTTGTTAAGCAACTGCCTTCGGCTCAGGTCATGCTCCCAGGGTCCTGGGATCGAGCCCCACATTGGGCTCCCTGCTCCACAGGAAGCGTGCTTCTCCCTCTCCCACTCCCCCTGCTTGTGTTCCCTCTCTCACTGTCTCTCTCTGTCAAATAAATAAATAAAATCTTTTTTTAAAAAAAAGAAAGGAATAATAAATTAAGGCACAGCTACTCCATGAAACATTTTGCATTTATTAAAAAAATAAAGCAGTGCATACAAACTAACTTGAAAAGATTTTCACAGTGCATTCCTAGGAGAAGATAAAATGAAGAAAAGTAGATGATGAAAAGTGTGTTAAATAATCCCATTTTGTAATTAATAATCAAATCACCCCTATCTTGGCTAATCTGAATCCAAATTTGGAGGAAAATATGGAAAGGGAAAAATGAATTGTAAATATGAGCTACACCCTTGTGTCAACGTGCAGAGAAGTCTGAGGCAGGAAGTCCTAGGAGCAGAAGACAGGGGAAGACAGAGTGACAAGAAGAGTAAGGAAACTAAAGGTGAATGTATTAAATAATTAAAACATACAGAACATACATTTCTTGAGAAGAGGCATATGCTTTCAAAACAGGTCCTAAATATTTGGTTAGCAATTTTATAGTTACGTATATTCTTGTGGGATAAATCTACATGTTCTCAATATGTATCAGTTGTTTGACCAAATCAAACTACACCCATGGTTAGGGTCTGGAACTTTAAGCATTAAAATCCATGGAGAATTTAGTCAAGTATTGGAAAAGAATCTCTGCATAGGACTATATTTTAGGGTACTTTCGTAAGGAAAATGGCCTAACGCGTGAACACCAAGGTCTTTCAGTGTTCTCTCATGGACAGTCTTCCTCAGTGGACCTTCCATGTAGTCTGAAATTTGTGTGAAAGGTATTCTTTGCATTTCTGGTGATAAAAGCGGCTTTGCAATTGTGTTTTGGGACTCTTTTATTCTCACAAAGACACTACAATATCCTGAACGAAATTCAGTATTTAAAAAAATAATCCTTACTTTTAAGGCAGCATCTGCCAGATGCAGTGAACTAATAAAAATGTCTTTCTTTCTCCACAGAGGACCTCTTATGTCAACTGATCACATCAGCAAGTGAGGAAAGACTGTTCATATTTCCCACTAATAGGATTTTTGTTAATCAAACGCCTCTGGAAACGAAATATGGCTATTACAATATATCAATATATCAACGGCCAGTCTATAGCAGAAATTTCCTCTTAATATGTTCCCCAGATTGGATTAATTCTACAAGACTATTCATATCTCAACCCTCAGTAAGAAAGTGTGTTTTCTTGGTAACTCCTGGTAGGAATTCCTTGGCTGCCATTCAAAATGGGAGCCAAGCTGTGCTCGGTGAAACAGGCATCTACATCTGGACTTAGCTCATCAATAAATTACCAGAAGGAATATTTCCTTTCTGTCACTTGGGAGCCGCAGATGAATTCGGCTTGTGCTTACTGCTTGTTCGTGGTCAGGCCCAGGCCTATTGGAGAGCAGGGAAGGCCGGGCACAATGACTCATTCAGGCCTGAGCACAAGGAAGGAAATGCTCTATGGCCAAAATGCTATGTGGAGTTCCATTCAGAGCACCACACATTTCCCTGAAACTTGCTTAGGAAAACATTCTAATGCTGTTTTTAGTGTGTTCTATTTGTCATTCTGAAACACAACACATTAGTTGCTTTGAACTCCTGGGCACTAAAAATATTTAAGTTACATAAGCAGATTGAGTGAAAGAAAGACTAAATGGAGCTTTTAACTCAACACACTCAACAGCATCTCCTTATTGCCCTAACGAATAGTGAAACTCTTGTAATCGGCTGTGGAAAGCCTTGCAGACAGCCAGCCAGCCCATATTGGACAGTGCAAAGAAGCAGCAAAACCAAGATAAACAGCCATGCATATTTTCTCCTGCTGGAATGAAAAGCGGTGTTTTGCAAAAATACATACTCTTTTTTCCTATTACTATTACAATTCTTGCATGACTTTCATGTCCAATTGTTGGCTCACTCGGACTTGCAAAATGTTTGAGGGTAGAAAGGAAACAGAAGGAAGAGATATTGCTTGGGTGCCCTATTTTGTGCCATATGCATTTGAAAAGCAGACACTATATAAATATAAAAGGAAACTATTCAAATTTGCTTGTCCTTTCACTTTTTTTTTTTGCCTCCATCTTTGTTTTCTTTTATATTTCTGGAGCTTTGATTCATAATCTTGAATCTCTTAGTGTGGGTCTCCATCTTCAGTACCTCTGTGTAGGACATCCACTGCCAATGTTTAGGATTGTACAGTTATTAGTGAAACTGGGTTTTTTTTTTTTTTTTTTTTTTTTTAAAGATTTCATTTATTTATTTGACAGAGAGAGACACAGCGAGAGAGGGAACACAAGCAGGGGGAGTGGGAGAAGGAGAAGCAGGCTTCCCGCGGAGCAGAGAGCCCGATGCGGGGCTCGATCCCAGGACGCTGGGATCACGACCTGAGCCGAAGGCAGACGCCCAATGACTGAGCCACCCAGGCGCCCCAAAACTGGGTTTTTTTAAAGATGTATATTGTCTGCGTGTGTGATATACACATGCAATATATTCCATAAGGGTCATGAGGGATTCTTTATAGGGGCTCCTGTTATAAACAAGCTTTATTAGGCATGTGAAAGTAAGTTGCATAGGAGGAAAAGCAGAATAAATGGCATCACACATATTCACAATACAATCCTTCTTCAGCATTTCTGAAAATAAGTGTGAAATCCTTGAACACACACACACACACACACCCCAATAAAAGAGAGGTCAGTAAACTGAATAACTGTTTCTTTGCAGTACCTACTGAAGTATTTTACTGGGAGAAAAAAAAAGGGAGGAAAGGTTTGGTGGTGGTATTATAAGACTCATAAAAAGTCAAAAACAAAAGAAACAATTTTTAAATTAAACTTGTTGCTTGATTTTTGATTTAGCATTTGGGGTTGAATGTGTACAAAATTCAAAAGGAGGCATAATCATAATTTTTTAAAAAATCATATTTATACCTAAGCAAATTAGACAACTGTCTGTTACTTTGCTCTAAATATAAACACAACTTCACTCCATGCTAGTTTCTGAAAGGAGGAACTCAAAATTTTCTTGCTCTAGAAAAAAAAAAAAAAAAAACACAAGGCAGCCAAATTAACCTGCATAGCAATAAATGAAAATAATTGTACAACAGATATTTCTTAGAGGGAAATATTTTCTAAAGCCTCTATATTTGAAGAATAATAAAAAAAGAGATGGTATTAATTAGTGGCAAACACAGATGTGAAATAAAATGAGGAGGGGCACAGGATATAGGAAACTATTTGAACTATTTTAGCACTTGAAAATGTCAGACAATTTATTGAGGATTTATTCACTTGGTTTGGAAGGTCTTAGGGACTGGCTATAAAAACATCTAAGAACTGGTACTGTTTTAACTGAGTCAAACAGCAGTATGAGCGCAGAGTACTTTTCAGGTTATTTTATGACATTAGTAAATGAAAGGGACAAATTAATTACTGTTCTTTTAACTCTAACCCCATAGATACAAGCCAAATGATTAGGAAGGAAAGCAAAAGTTAAATCAGGAAAAAGTTCATTTTGGAAAAAAAATTAAACTCTCCCCTTTATATGCCTCAACGCCAAAGGAAGATCATACCCAGTTAACTTCTTTCAAATATCTGCTTTAATTTCAGGGAACTTTTGTATTAATTTGTGATCCTTCAGTTTTTAAAAGTCAAACTAGTATCAGAAGTACTATCCTACTTCACAGGAATATGTTCACAATATATGAGATAATTTATATGTTAACTACTTTGAGATCTTAGGAAACGAGTTAAGATAAAATTTTTTAATCAGTATGGACACATTTAAAATTCTGAGTAATTTATAGGAATTTTTATTCAGCTAATTAAATATACTGACATTCAACCTCTAATCCAGGCTTTATGATGTATGTAACTACCCCTTTCTACAAAAAGACAGGCTATCAAGCATATTGTAAATGAATGCCTAAAGCCTGTGTCACGGTTTCTGAATTTGAACTTGTTACTACTTTTTTAACTTTGTTGCCTTATTATCATTGCATTAGCTCATCCACCAAAGGAAGCATGTTTTAAAACAAAGCCAACCTTTGCCTCAGAAAGCAGCCTTATTTTCACTGAAAAGTTTTGGATTTTCCAATTCCTTTAACACCATAACCAAGGAGAAGTCATTTCACATTATTGGGCATAGGATATAACACGAATCAATATTATTTCCCTTATAAAAACCTGCAAGTGTTTACATAAACCCTTTATAAAATTCATTAATTAATCTTGTGGTGTTCTTGTAGACGCTGATGTTTTCCCTCCTGTTCATTGATGAGAAGGCAGACTCAAAGAAGGAAAGAAAATCCACATTTTGAAAAGCAAAAATATTATTTTAGGGTTTTTTTTCCTCCCCTCCGGGTAATCTTGGATTATTACTGTGAGTTCCTTACTACCTTTGTGCTGAATGTCGGCTTTTGCTGTGTGTGCAGAAAGTGAATCATCTCATCTCTGGGTGTTGAATATTTCTTTATAGCTTCAAATTTCAGAACAGTCATTGTGCATAACTCGAGGGTGTGTGCCACAAGAACTGTTAAAGAGTACTCATAAATAAGACATGTTTCAAATCTCGCTTATTCTTTTATATTTCAAAACAAAATAAATAGCATTCTTACGGATCCTTTTAGAGCTAATGATGTCGCCATCTCTTTACGAATTTGCTTCACACTATCTCAGAGAGTCGGAAACTATGAAGCTTTTCCATTCCCTTCTCCTGATTTTGGATTATTTTTTCACTTGACAGTGATTTAGAGAAAAATGAAGTGCTGTAATCGAGTAACTTTATCCAGGTCACTGGAGCACCCTGCCTGCCTTCTCTTCTCAGCTTTCCCACTCACCACAAACACACACACACACACACACACTGGAATGCGGCCGTGAGCATCATTTTCTCTGTTCTAACGACATCATAAAAACAATTGGGTAAGTGTGTACAGTGACCAAATTTCTCTTTCTTTTCCTTTTGGTAACCACTGTGGTTCCCAAGTCTTCATCACTGCTTCTGAAGGCTTCAGTCACTCTTGCTACAAATCCCCGCAGCCTGCAAAGAGGAAAAGGGGACAGCTGTGTGAGTGGGGCGGATGTGAGAAGGTGATAAGATGATGATGCTTGTTCCCAAGAAGTTTATATCATTTATTACTATTACTAGAATGTTGCAGGGGAAAATAAGATGAACCATTATAAAATGAAACGAAGCTAGGCTTTTGGAGGGATGGACCGTGACTAGTTCCCATCACATCTTGTCAGCTGTCCCAGGAACCAGGTGAATTAAATCTAACTCAATGAGAAGAAGGCAAAGCTCTTTGCCATTAATATAAATACCTGCTGGTTACATTCTTGTTTTAAAAAGATCATCTTTTCCAACTTCTGACAAATGAACTTAATGTGACTCAATTTGAGGAGTTCCAAGTTTATAATACAAATTCACAGATCTCTGTATCTGCAAAGAGTATTTGCATAAAATATTCACAGATCCTGTTCAGACTTACCAATATTTCAGTACAGTTTTTAACTACACCCACTACTGCTTGGAACAACCTACAGAAATAAATGTCATTTTATTTTGTGATCAATATATTCAGATCTAACACACAAAAAAGAAGTGTGAATGAAGTCTTTAAAGATAGTGAGTTAGAAAGGGAACTGAAAGTGAAAAGTACAGAAAACTGAGTACAATACAGAAGAATGGACACATAGATTATAAGGTAATTATACTGTTATGACTGTCTCCAGATTATTTTAAAGACTTTTATCCTCTCAGAGGACAATTTACAAATCACCTTCTAAATTCTATCTTACCTACTTCTATTCTTATATACTTCTTCCGATAAGTTTTTCCCAGACATATATTTGAAGCAATTCAGTCTATTAATGTTCAAATATTACATATAAATAATGTCACCTAATCATTTATTTTAAAAACTCTCTAGGAGATGATTTATTATAGTATCATTCCAAAAAATTCTTTTTTTTTCAAAATATTCTTACTTTTTTAAAATTTAGATTCAATTAGCCAACATATAGTACATCATTAGTTTCAGATGTAATGTTCATTGATTCATCAGTTGTGTATAACACCCAGGGCTCATCCCATCACGTGCCCTCCTTAATGCCCATCACCCAGCTACCCCATCCCCCCATCACCTCCCTTCCAGCAACCCTCAGTTTGTTTCCTATAGTTAAGAGTCTCTCATGGTTTTTCTCCCTCTCTGATGACTTCCCATTCAGTTTTCCTTCCCTTCCCCCATGATCCTCTGTGCTGTTCTTATATTCCACATATGAGTGAAACGGTATGATAATTGCCTTTCTCTGATTGACTTATTTTGCTCAGCATAATACCCTCCAGTTCCATCCACATCAATGTAAATGGTAAGTATTCACCCTTTCTGATGGCTGCATAATATTCCATTGTGTATATATATATATATATATATATATATATATATATATATATACCACATCTTCTTTATCCATTCATCTGTTGATGGACATCTAGGCTCTTTCCATAGTCACAATAGTTTGGCTATTGTGGACATTGCTGCTGTGAACGTTGGGGTGCAAGGGCCCCTTCAGATCACTACATTTGTATCTTTCGGGTAAATACCCAGTAGTGCAATTGCTGGGTCATAGGGTAGCTCTATTTTTAACTTCTTGAGGAACCTCCATACTGTTTTCCAGAGTGGCTGAACCAGCTTGCATTCCCACCAACAGTGTAAGAGGGTTCCCCTTTCTCTGCATCCTCACCAACGTTTGTTGTTTCCTGTCTTGTTAATTTTAGCCATTCTGACAATTTAAATACTAATTTGATTTGTGTTTCCCTGATGCCCAGTGATGTGGAACATTTTTTCATGTGTCTGTTGGCCATTTGTATAAGACTTTACTTCTGTAAAATTTCATCTATGCATAAGTATAACTTCTGAGATTTGTTTCATTCTATTTTTTAGACTTAAAAAAATAAAAGCAGGGTGAGTCCTTCACATGACCTGACAGGTCAGCCTGCTAGTGGCCAGGACTAAATGAGTAATGAGAGGATAATGAACATCAGTAAATTTTGGGGGTTGTTTGATTTCTATTTTTGTCTCAGTAATAGGATGAGACAAATCCAGAGAAAAACAATTGGTCGATAAGATATATCTAAGAGAAATGAAATAATCTAATCTTAAAAAGTAAGTGTTTTGAAACAATGTATGAAGAAGGCCCTCTTGCAGGATGATATACTTTGTTATCAAATTGAATCAGGGTCCCAAATGCCACATTGTATTTCTTTTCTGCATCTTATTTTAAGCTTCTAGAGAAAGGAAAATCTTTACTCCCTCCAAAAATGACACTTGACACCTGTTCTCTATAAAGACTAAACTTAAAAATGATCAGAACATTTTAGAAGTAGTTAGTGAATTGAATATTTGAGCTAGAAATCTCACCAGTGTGACAAATGTAGATCAGTTCTTTCTAAAATTGTGTATCAAGTATAAGTTCTCGTGGAAGTCAAATTACATTTTACATATCCAATTAAATATTTTAAAAGGTAAGTGTCCAGTCATCAGTAGGTGTAAAAAGCCAACTAAAATGACATAGTTATTGATAGTAAGAAAGAGGACTAATTACTGAACAGCTTCTCTGTGTGTCCCTGGTGCTTCATTCACACATTCAACAGATATAAATAACAATTATCCTATTTTATAGATGAAGATATGGATGCTCAGAGATACTAAGGGACTCAGAAATCACATAGGCACTGACTGTCAAAGCCAGCGCCAGAGCTAGTCTCATTCTTCTCTCTTATACAAGGAAAATAAGAGTGGTTTTTGAAAAATTTTGGAGATGAATTAAATGCAAAATCAGAATTTTGACTATTAAGCAGTCTGATCATCTGAATAGTCATCTGAATCTGAATAAATACTCATATTCAGAATAACTTACCTGGTTTTCTTTCCACATTCCCCTATTTTGATATACATACCAATAAATTTAACAATTTTTTACTTTGCTGTCATACATTTATAAACCATCTTCAATAGAAGAAGACATGAAACATCAAGGGTCTCTGCAACCTGCAAGATTAAAAGCCTGGTAGCAACTTTTTATCCCACTCTGTGCTTGAACCTGTCTGTGCCAACAGAGCTAGCAGGCTGTTTAAAGTTCCTGTGGCTTGGGCGAAAGCCAGTCTTTGCAGACACAGTTTCATCAAAGAGAGACTTTTTCCCCTTCCAACTGGCCAAGTTGAGTCTGATTAGGAAGGTAACACTGGGGGAAGGTGGAATGGGGTGTAGGAGTTCATTTGTTGAGGAGAATGTATGTTTTATTAGAAAAAAAGTCTTCAGCTGCACAAAGGCATAAAGGCACCGATATTTTCAGCTTATATCAGAAGCTAAAAGATGGATTACTCTGAAGTCACGGCTTGTCTCTGGGCTTAGAGCTGCCTGGACATAAAAACATCCTTGCCGCCTCCGTGTTATTGTGTTGGTGCCATTTCTCTTGGCTGGCTCTGAAAGCCTTTGCATTTCATTCACTCACTCATTCACTCGCGCATGCCTTCATTCTTCACTTGTGCCTACTAATATAAGCCATATCATTGTTCTAAATTTCTAAGTTGAGCTCTCCGCGTCTGTCTTGCTCTACTCTGTAATCATTTAGTTTCAACACTACTGAAATGCCTTTCTAATCCACTGTAGTCTAAAATAGAACAGCCTTCTAAACATATTTGACATGACATTTTTATTATCCTGTAGAGAAATATGTGTGTGATTCAACTTCAATTCAAAAATACTGATGAAAATATTTATATTTTTGTTGCACTGGAATAATGTAACAATTACTTTTGTGATCATAGAAAGACACAATAATCACCAGTCACTACAGAGTGGGGACTCTTAACCAGGGGCACCTGTACCCTCTCATTAAATGCACTTTGAGGGGTTTGTAAACACCTGAAATTATATAATTTTATATATGAATGTGTGTGTGTGTATATATATATATATATATATATATATATAATATCTAGTAAAGACCCTTGGTATTTTTATCAGACTCTCAAAGTACATACATACACACAAAACTGTGTATTACTTATATTTACATACTTTTGTTAAAATCCATAATGAAATTAATTTTACTGCTAATTGGCAATGATTACGATCATAAATTCAGGAAATCTTCTCCCCAAATCACTCTTCTAAGCCTTCTTTCTCTCACAAAACTACCAGTCACAAATCTTCCCTTGTGATATTGCACTCTAGTTTATAGGAGACAAACTTTAAAAACCAACCAAAAATAAACAAACCCTAAAATACTTCACTTGATCCTATTTTCTTAACCAAATCCTGTGCTTTGCTTTCCTTCCAAATTTAAATTCTTCAGCAAAATTCCACAATCATCTTGATATCATTCACAAATTATTTAATCTTAATCTCTGTGATCTGAGTCCTACCTAAATCCAACTAAAAACTGTTACGGAATTTTGCATTCATTATTAAGTTGGTTCACCATACAGACTGTGAAAAAGCTACGAAGGTCTAAGAAGTGAAGAAAGCAAAGAAGAGAGAAGGAAATGGCTTGTCGAGATCATATTTGTAAGTAAATTTATGTCCTCTGAATCCATGTCATTTGCTCTTTCTCCAACTCTCTCATCCACCCTTTGCTAACATCATATTTTTCTGCATATTATAACTTCTTATTCATCTTTTTCCAAGTCCTATTTTTATGTTTTAATTCTCAATGATAGCCAATGTCATATATCTTCTTGAATCTGTCAAGTTACAATGTTTATCCACTTTTCAAGCATTCATCCACTCATTTATGCAAGCTTTCTCTTAACCTCCTTATAATTCATTTAAAGAAAAGCATTTAAAGAAAAGTACTTTATTCACAAATTAACTGCCTTCTCTCTTCCTCCAAGATTAACTAAAAGTTTAGAATTTCAACACTAGATGTCAGTTCTTCAAGCCTTCAGTCTTAATTTTAATTTTTGTGCTCCTCTGAGGCAGTGATCTGGAAAGATCAATCTATAGATATGGAGGAGAAAGAAACTGTAATCATTCTAGTGTTTAAATGTAATGGCTTATCTTGAGGAGGTATATTGAGTCCGTTTTGTTTTACCACTCCCTGAATATATCTTAATTTGTTCATTCTCACTTTCAAAGGGAATACCTTAACCCCTCTCTACTTGTTTAAACCTTATACATTGCATAATATTTAGTACCGCTTTTAACGTTTCCATGAAGGCTTCCCTTAACACCAAAGCCTAAAGTCAATTCATCAACCCCTGAAAAACTATTTTACTAATACATTGCAATTACTCATAGGAGATTAAGGAGAGCCAAATTAATCAAAGGAGAGCCAAATCTTTATCACTGTTTCCTTGAATTCTTACATAATTATGTCATTATAGTGTTTTTCAGAATTGCTTAGTTATTTCCACAACTATATAATAAACTCATAGGGAAGAAATATATTTCTTTGATCTGCTACAGTACTTAATGAATTTGAGTGCTCAACAGGAGCAGACTGATTGCATTTTACTTTGATTTGCTAAATCCATAGTAAAAAATAATCCAGGAGGGTAACCATCAAGATTCCAAGAGTTATTTGCTAAGGAGGAGAATCTCAATTTTCTTCAGATGAATTTTATATATAATGAAAAAGATTCTTTATTTCATAGACTTAATCTCTCTCAGAACACCAAACCAACCAATGAAAATCATCAAATTTAATTTTTTTGTAACTAATTTTAAAATATGCTTATGGAACAATGCACAGGTCTTAAATGTTCAATTAAATGAGTTTTCAAAATAAATCTTACACTTAAGCAAGGTATAGAACATTTCTAAATCTACCCAGAAAGTTCCCTCAGGCACTAAATCCACTAAATCCCATTCCCTCTCTGTTGTAGTTTCTACCACAAATAGATAAATTTCTCCTGTTCTTAAACTTAATTTTTTAAAAGATTTATTTATTTATTTTAGAGAGAGAGAAAGTGAGAGAGCACACACGTGAGCAGGGGGAGGGGCAGAGGGAGAGAACCTTCAAGCAGACTCCCCACTAAGCATGGAGCCCAACACAGGGCTCTTATCTCCTGACCCATGAGTTCAAGACCTGAGCCGAAGAGTCTGATACTTAACTGACTGAGCCACCCAGGTGCCCCTTAAACTTTGTTTAAATGGAATCATGAAATATATCCTTTGGGGGCACCTGGGTGGCTCAGTCGTTAAGCATCTGCCTTGGGCTCAGGTCATGATCCGGGGTCCTGGGATCGAGCCCTGCATCAGCTCCCTGCTCAGCGGGAGGCCTGCTTCTCCCTTTCCCGCTGCCCCCCCAACTTGTGTTCCCTCTCTCACTGTCTCTCTCTGTCAAATAATAAATAAAATCTTTAAAAAGAAAAAAAAAAGAAATATATCCTTTGTGTTGGTTTCCTTTGGCAAATTTACAGTTTTCACAATTCTGTGCATTTGCATGTATTTATAGCTCATTCTTTTATGTTACTGAGTAGTATTCCATTATGTGGACATGGACAGATATTGATCTGTAATTTTCTTTTCTTGTAACGTTTTTGTTGGGCTTTGGTATCAGTATTATACTGACCTCAAAACAAGAAGAGGAGTCTTCCTTCCTTTTCTATTTTCTGGAAGAATTTGCATCTAATGGTTGTAACTTCTTGAAGTATTTGATAGAATCAACTAAGGGGAAATATCTGGGATTGGAGTGTGTTGTTTAATCTCCAAATTATTGGCAATTTTTAAATATATTATTAATACTACATTTAATGTAATAATTTATTTATTTATTTATTTATTTATTTAAAGATTTTATTTATTTATTTCACAGACAGAGACACAGTGAGAGAGGGAACACAAGCAGGGGAAGTGAGAGAGGGAGAAGCAGGCTTCCCACGGAGCAGGGAGCCCAATGCGGGACTCGATCCCAGGACCCCGGGATCACGACCTGAGCCGAAGGCAGACACTTAATGACTGAGCCACCCAGGCGCCCCTTATATTTACATTTAATGTAATATAATTATTATATTACATTTTAATTTAATTCTGTTTTCCTAGAGAACATATTTTATAAGCTTAAATCCCTCAGAATTTATTGACACATTTTTAATGAACCAGTATATGATCCATGTTGTTAAATATTCTTTGTGCACATGAGAAGAGTGTGTATCCAGTGGTTGGGTGTATTGTTCCAAAAGTATGAATGAGGTCTATAAATATAATTTAGGTGAAGTTGGATGATGGTATTATTCAGGTCTTCTGAGTTTTTAGTTTTTTCTGTCTAGTTGCTATATCACATACTGAGAGAAGGATATGATATTCTCTTTTACTCTGTGTTTATCTATTTATTCCTTTAGTTTGGTCAAATTTTACTTTGATGCTCTTATATTAAGCACATATACATTTAAGATTACTGTGTCTTCATAATTAATTGAGTCTTTTTTCATTTTTAAATGTCTTCTTTATGTATTATAATTCTTGTTTTAAAGTCTGCTTTTCCTGATATTAATATAGTTAAAGAATTTTCTTATACTTAGTGTTTGGATGGTATATCTTTTTCTACTCTCTTATTTTCTAGCCCATTATATTTTGATATGTATAGAGTATTTTTTATAAATGGCAAATGGATATGTACTGTTTTAATCTAGTCTTACAGTTTCTATTCACTACTATTCATTACAACTTTCTATTCACAAATGAATTTAAACCATTTATATTTTATGCAACTAAGAGTATTATTGTATTTAAGTCTACCATCTTGATACTAAAAAAGTTTTTTATTTTTTCCTTTCATGCTTTTTATTTGTTTAGTGGACTACTTCTGAGTTTTCCATTTTAATTTCTCTATTGACTCTTTTGATATGCCTACTTGTACTTATTATTATATTACTTCAGGTTATATAAGTAAACATATAACAGTATAATTCAATTGGCCTGTCTCTCCATCAGTTGGGTTATATTTACATATATTGCACATCAACACATATTACAATCTCCAAGATACAATTTTACTTAAGTTTTAAAGATTTATTTATTTATTAGAGGGAGAGTGGTGGGGACAGGGCAGAGGAAGAGGGAGAGAGAATCTCTAGCAGACTCCCCACTGAGTGAGAAGCCCCACATGGGGCTTGATCTCACAGACCCTGAGATCATGACCTGAGCCAAAACCAAGAGTCAGACACTCGACCAACTAAATGAGCCACCCAGGCATCCTAACACAATTTTATTTTTTAATCTTTTGCTTAGTGAGACAATTCTACTTATTTTTTTCTTTAGATTTATTTATTTATTTGAGAGAGAGAGCATGTGCTTGCACAGGGTGGGGGCGGGGGGTTGGCCAGAGGGAGAAGGAGAGGGAGAGAGAGAAACTCAAGCAGACTCCCCCTGAGTGTGGAGCCCAACATTGGGCTCAATCTCACAACCCTGAGATTATGACCCAAGCCAAAATCAAGAGTCAGACACATAACCAACTGAGCCACCCAGAAGCCCCAACAATTCTACTTATTTAATAGATTAAGATAGAAAAAAATAATCTTTTATATTTACTAATGTATTTGCCACTCGCTGGGCTATTTATTTCCATTGACTTAAATTGTCATCTAGTGACAGTTCCCTTCAACCCAAAGAACTAGCTTTAGCATTACTTATTGTGCAAGTGTGCTGGCAAGTAATTCTCTCACCTTTTATTTTTCTAAATATACCTTTATTTCACCCTTGGTTTTGGAAGATCTTGTTTGCTGGATATAGAATTCTGGTTGACAGATTGATACTATATTTGTTATTTATTTGTTTGGTTGTTTGTTTTCAGCACTTAAAAATGTTTCTATTTTCATTGGCCTCCACTGTTTCTAATGAAAAATTTACCATAATTAGTATTTTTGTTCCCTACATAGTTTTTTTTTATCCCTAGCTTCTATTAAAGTTTTGTTTTTATGTTTGGTTTTTTAGCCATTGACTTTCCTTTTATAATACTTTTTCTTTTATTCAGGTAAAGGTCTCATAATAAAAAATTACACATTTTAAGGTGAACAATTCAGTAGCAGTTAGTACATTCTGTGCAACCACCACCTTCATCTAGTTCCAAAACTTTCATCACTCCAAAAGAAAACACCATACCAATTAAGCAGTTATTCCCCCATTCCTCCTTCCTTATCAATTACCAATCTACATTTTGTCTGTATGGATTTACCTATTCTGGACATTTCAAAAAATGAAATTATATCACATGTGACCTAGCTTCTTTCACTTAGCAAAATATGCATGTACACTGTAGCAAGTAACAGCACTTCATTCCTTTTCATAACTGTATATACCACAGTTTATGTATCCATTCATCCAGTGATGGATATTTAAGCTGTTTCTACCTTTGGCTACTCTGAACAGTGCTGCTATGAACACACTTGTGCATGTATTTGTTTGAGTACCTGGTTTAACTTAGTGGGAGGTATATACCTAGGAGTGGAATTACTGGTTCATATGGGAACTGTATAACTTTTTGAGGAACTGGCAAATTATTCCCCAGAGTGACTGAACCATTTTACATTCCACCACCAATATACATGGGTTTGATTTCTCCATAGTCTCTCCAACACTTATTATTTACTTCTTATTATTATAGCCATAATAGAAGGTGTGAAGTGGTACTCCATTATGGCATTGATTTGCACTTTTTCTGATAACTAATGACATTAAGCATTTCTGTGCTTGTGGCCATTTGTATGTTTTCATTGGAGAAATGTCTATCCAAGTCTTTTGCGCATCTGTAATTTGGGTTGTCTTTTTGTTGAACTGTGAGAGTTCGTATATTCTGTTTACTATGCCCTTATTAGGTATGTGATTTCCAAACATTTGCTCCCATTATGTAGGTTGTCTTTTCACTTTCTTGATAATATTCTCTGATGAACAAAAGTTTTCAATTTTAACAAGGTTGAATTTACCTATTTTCTTCTTTTGTTGTTCATGCTTTTGCTCTCATAACTAAGGATCCACTACCAGATCCAAGATCATAAAGATTTATTTCTATGTCTTCTTCTAAGAACTTTGTGATTTTAGCCATAATATTTAGGTTGATTCATCCATTTTGAGTTGATTTTTGTATATTAGCCATTGGACTTTGATGCCCGTTGCTGTGGTTTTCCTTGTATCTAGGACACTGATATTGACTTAGTTTGGTAAATTTTTATCCACTATTTATTCAAATATTTTTAATACTTTAACCTCTCTTTCAGTGATTACACAGATGATGCACCACTCACTACTGTCCCACCATGTACAATAACTTTGTTCATGGTATTTTATTCTCATTTTTTCCCTGTATTTTTTGTCTTTTCTTCAAATTAGACAATTTCTATTGATCTCTCTTTAAGCTTACCAACTCTTTCTTCTGTTTCCAATATGTATTCATACCCATGCAGTGAACTTGTCATATCATATATTGTGCTTTTAAATTTTAGAATTCCCATTAGATTAGAAACTTTTGTTTCCATTTCTCTGTTAGGATTTTTCCATATCTGTGCATTCATTATGACCACTTTTCACTTTAAGTTTTGAACATATTTCTGATAAACTTGATGCTAAGTGAAATAAGCCAATCATGAAATAACACATACTATATGATTCAATTCAAATGAACAGGCAAAATTAGTCGATGGTGGAATAAATCAGAAGAATGTTTACCTCTGGGTTGGTGGTGGGAATTTTGTGTGAGGAGGGTCTGTGGGAACTTCCTTGGTTGATGAGAATGCTCTATATTTTTTTTTGGTCACGGTTTTACATATGTGTATTCCATTTTTAGAACTCATCAAACTATACATTCAAGACCTGTACATTCTGTTATATGTTGAATATACCTCAAAATACTGACAAAACTACAGAATATTATTTAGGGTCTACAAACTACTAATGTAAGAAAGAAAATGATTAGGACAAAATGCGTAACAGTAGTTACCTCTGTAAGGATGAGGGAATGTGATTGGGAAAGGCACCTTGGGAACTTCCCAAGTACTGGTAGTGTTCTACTTCTTTCTTTCTTTTTTTTTTTAATGTTCTACTTCTTAAACTGAGTACTGAAGTAGTGTTATTCTTATTATGTTGTAGCATGTACAAATATTTATGTATACTTCAAATTAATTTTATTTAAAGATTAGCCATAATTATCTCTATTTTGCTTTCAGTATTGTTACTGTTTAAATTCTGGGGAAAAGGATAGGTGAATGTCCCTTAGATGTTTTCCTTTTTTCACAAAGGTATATAATTTTTTCATCATAGAAGATTTTGGCAAATAAAGATGAAAAAACTGAGTCTTTGGCAAGAGGAAATGCATGTGGCTTATAGTATGCCATATGTTTGACTAGGGTTTTATAGTTTATGAAGCACCTTAAAGTCAATTTAACCTTTTTTTATTTTTTCAAATGATTCAAGTAAAGAAAAGGAGTTTTTAAAAAGGATTATTTTTTAATAAAAAAGTTTTTATTCTATTCTAGACATTCAATTCTCATTTACTAGAATGTCAGAACTGGAACCAGGGAATCCTGGAATGGAAAACCTAGAAGAAACAATATCTATTTTATATCTTCCATTGTCTTAAGCTCCACATGAGTTAAATTTTGTATTCATTCAAGTCTCTGGATGATTACCACCAAATTTACAATAGTATGATGAATGAAATAATCACATACAAAGTAGACCTTCTTAGCAGCTCTCACCTACCCTGTTCTCTTTCAAACCTCATTCATTCATTCAGCATTCAAAAGGCTTAGCAAATAGTTTAACAGTTTGCCAATCATCATTGTTAATTTGAGAGAAAATAGAATAAATAAGACTCACTATGTCCAGTGATCTTTTTTAAGACAAAGAGAGGTCAATCTAATGTTAAAAACACATGCTTTTTAACCTTTCCCATATGTCAAAATGATTAATTACTATACTTTCTTATCTTCTCTATTGATGTTATCAAATGGTTGCTTGATAATATTTTTTTTATTTTTTTTAATTTTATTTATTTTTTTTTTAATTTTTTAAAGATTTTATTTATTTATTTGACAGAGAGAGAGATAGCTAGAGCAGGAACACAAGCAGGGGGAGTGGGAGAGGGAGAGGCAGGCTTCCCGCCGAGCAGGGAGCCCGATGTGGGACTCGATCCCAGGACCCCGGGATCATGACCTGAGCCGAAGGCAGACGCTTAACGACTGAGCCACCCAGGCGCCCGATAATATTTTTTTTAAACAAAAATAAAAATGAACTTTGGCAAAAACCTAGTAATTCATTTTAATTTTTCCTGCTAGCATATATTTATATTTTGTTTGGAGGTTATATATAAATTTTTATATTTTATCGGGATGTTATATAAATTTTATAAACTTTGTACTTAATTATTTTGTGGCAAGAAAGTTCAATGGCATTTCTCTATTTGTTGTTATGCTTCCAGTTTAGTATCTTTGCTCTTCTTGTAATTAAAATATCAAACGTTAAGAAATTTTAGAGTGGAAATATTGTATCAGCCATCCTAAATTGCTTCACAAACTTTAATGTGCAGAAATAACATTGTCATTTTAAAGACATAAAACTAAAAATATCAAAAACAGAAACAAAAGCACATTAGTAAAAGTAATCTCCACCCAAATTGAATTTTATCAAATTTGATCAAATAAAATTTTTGAATTTTTAAAAAAGATTTTATTTATTTATTTGTCAGAGAGAGAGAGAGGGAGAGAGCACAAGCACAGGGAGCAGCAAGCAGAAGGAGAAACAGACTCCCCACTGAGCAAGTATCCCAATGTGGGACTCGATCCCAGGACTCTGGGATTATGACCCAAGCCGAAGGCAGACTCTTAACCATCTGAGCCACCCAGACATCCCTAAATTTTTGAATCTTAAGAGTACAATTAAATTCCAGATTTTTCAAGCTTTACTACTTCTTCCTATAGGTATCCTGATTAGCCACAGAAATATTCTAAGTGATTAATTCGTTAAAACTCTAAAACCATATAATACAGAAGATAGAGGGAGTAAGATTGGAAGAAAGCAGGAAACCCCCACCACAAAGGTGAAATAATATTTTGAGATATATTTAATTAGTCCTTATTGGTTAAACATCACATAGCAAAAATCTTTATGTAGAAAACTTCAAATAAAGATGCAAATTTAATCCAAAATGCAGTTATTGATCACCCATCATTTTGTAAGTTCTATGAATAAGTCTAAATACACCCATTAAAAGGCAGATCAACACAGTGATTTAAAAAATATGACTCAACTATATGTTATCTATAAGAAACTCATTTCAAATATAATGATATAGGTAAATTGAAAGTAAAATGATAAAAAACTATATATAATGCAAATATTAATTGAAGGAAAGTAGGAATGCCTACATTAACATCACATGATATAGATTTTAGAACAAAGAAAATTATCAGAGGCAGAGAAAGACATTATATTTTGATAAAAGACACAATCCACAAAGAAAACATGGCAATCCTAAATACTGTGAGAGGGGAATGATGTCAGCAAGATGGTAGAATCAGGAGCTGCAAAATATGTGACACAGAAAATGATATAATGAAATAATAAATCGACAAATCCATGATTATAGTTAAAAACTTCAACATCTCTCTCTCCAATAAGTGATAGAATGAATTTTGGGAAATTCTTGGTTATTATTACTTGAAATGTTCATTTTTCTCCCTTATGTCTTTCTTCTCCCTCCATTATTCTAATAATGCATATGTTACATGTTTTGAAATTATCCCACAGTTCTTGGATATTCTGTTTTTTGTGTATGTTTTCATTCTTTTTTTCTCTTTGCATTTCAGTTTTGGAAGCTTATATTGACATATCTTCAAGCTCATTGATTCTTTCTTCAGCAGTGTCCAGTCTATTGATGAACCCATCAAAGGCATTTTTAAATTTCTGTTACAGTGGTTTTGACTCCTAGCATTCCCTTTGATTTTTTTTTTTTAGAGTTTCTATCTTTTTCCATGGAGGCCTTAATGTATTTATCATAGCTGTTTTAAATTTCTAGTCTGATGATTTCAACATCTCTGCCATATTTGGATCTGATTGTAATACTTGTTTTGTCTTTTCAGCCTGTGTTTTTCTTGTCTTTTATTATGGATTGTAATTTTTTATTCAAAGTAATAAACACATACACACACACACACAGCCATACACATATATTGAATAAAGGGCTAGAGTTAAATAGGCTTTTAGTGTGAGGTTTTATGTGAATCTGACTAGGAGTTCAGCTGTGTTTAATGTTTCCTGTAGCTATAGTTGCCAGAGGTTCAAATGCCTCTAGTATTCTTGATTTTTGTCTCCTTTGCTGTCTTTGGGTTTTCCTATTAATTCCTCCTTAAGTAAAGACTGCCCCTTGCAATACTTTCAGCTGTAATCCATTATTACCACACTTAAGCCCTATTGATGTGGTGGGAAGCTATGTGGGTAAGGAGGAAGCATTCTATATTTCTACAATTAAGTCTCAGTCTTTAGTGGGCCTATGTCTCTGGGCTGTGATCATCACAATTGTTTCTTATCTTCTGTTACCTCCTTAGGTGAGACAGGAAGTCTGGAGGAAGCTAGAGATGGCTAAATTCCACCCCCCCCCGACAAAATAAATAAAGCTATTTTAAACATATTTCTCATAGAATATTGGCTTTTCTTATGGTGAATTCTTTGGGCATATTTCAAAAAGGTCAGTTTTATCCTCCCCCTTACAAAAACACAAGGATTTTTTTTATTTCTTCACCATGAAAATTTGGTGAGGTTTCCAGAAGCACAACTCATGAAAGTCTTGGGACCCTTTAAGACTGAAGCCCTTAAGAGTTTCCTACTCTCACACTAGTGTACATTCTGCTTCCATCAATTTAACAAAATAATCACCTAAGTTTATCTAACAGCTTCTGGCTCCAGCAGCTTCTTTTCCTGATAAGCTGATTTCAACTATGATTTTCTATATTCATCTTAAGATTTGGAGTGTTGTTTTGCTCCAAGAACTCAATTCTCTAATGGGTTCAAAAAAAAGTAATTGACTTTCTGTTTTTTCAGCATTTTTTCTTGTTGTAACATGAGACTAATGACTTCCAAACTCTTTACATGTCAGAACTGAAACTAGGAATCCTCAAAACTTATTTTTGACAAAACTTTTGGAAAAATAGAAGCAGAAAGATTTCCTCAACTTAATAAAGATGACTACAAAACAAAACAAAACAAACCTACAACTTAACATTATACTTAATAGTGAAAGACTACATATTCTCTGAGGTAGGAACAAGACAAGAAATATCTGCTCTCATCACCCTCATACAACATAGTTATAGACATTCTAGTTAGTGCAATAACACAATAAAAGGAAATTGAAGGCATAAACATCTGAAAGGAAGAAATAAAACTGTCCCTATATGCAGATTCCATGATCATCTATGTAAATAACCTCAATGAATCTATTAAGAAAAATTCCTATAATTAATAAATAAATACATCAAAGTCATAGGACACATTAAATTATGTTTAATATTATTAGCCATTGGGAAAATACAAGGTAAACCACAATGAGATATCACTAGATAGCTATCAGAATAGCTAAAATAAAAATAGCGAGGGCGCCTGGGTGGCTCAGTTGTTGGGCGTCTGCCTTCGGCTCGGGTCATGATCCCAGGGTTCTGGGATCGAGTCTCGCATCAGGCTCCCTGCTCAGTGGGGAGCCTGCTTCTCCCTCTCCCTCTGCCCCTGCTTGTGTCCCCTCTCTTGCTGTGTCTCTCTCTGTCAAATAAATAAAATCTTTAAAAAAAAAATAGTGAAAACACTATATGCTCGTGAGGATGCAAAGAAAATGGATCATTCATACATCGCTAATGGGAATGTAAAATGGTACAGACACTCTGGAAAACCACTTGGCAGTTTCTTAAAAATAATAAATATGCATGACCTTAAACTCAGAAATTGCACTGCTAGGACACATGATAAACATAAGAAGTTATCTTTCTATAGACTATCAATAGGGCACACAGACAATAAATCAAAACTGCAACACCATTTACAATTACTCAAAAATAGAAATACCTAAGGGTGAATGTAATAAAACATATACGAGACTTATATGCTGAAAACAATATAATGCTGATGAAAAAAATCAATCTAAATAAATGGAGAGATCTACCATGTGCATGAATTAGAAGACTCACTATAGTAAAAGATACCAAGACAAGTATCTAGAACAAAAGCAAAAGAATTCTTGAGACTCAATATAAGTAAAACAAAAAAACTAGAAAATGGGCAAATACATGACCAGACATTTCCCAAAGAAGATATACAGATGGCAAATAAACACATTAAATTATGTTTAATATTATTAGCCATTGGGAAAATATAAGGTAAACCACAATGAGATATCACTAGATAGCTATCAGAATAGCTAAAATAAAAATAGCAAAAACACTATATACTGGCAAGGACGCAAAATCTGTAAACACATATTTTTCACACAGTGAGTGATTAAACAAAATGTAGTTCATCCATACCATCGAATACTAGTCAGCAATAAAAAAAATTTTTTTAAAAGAATGAATTACTGATATATGCACAACCTGAATGAATCTCCCCATAATTATGCTGGTTGAAAAAGCGAAACCCAAAGGTATTTTTCCATGTACATATCATTCTTTCAATGACAAAATTACAGAAATGGATACCAGATCTGTGGTTCCAGCAGAAAGTAGGTGTGGTTATAAAGGAAACGAGGAATCCTAGTGGTGAGTGAAGTGTTCTGTGTCTTCACCATATCAATGTCAATATCCTGATTGTGATATTGTGCTATAAATTTTTGACATGTCATCAGTGGGGAAACTGGGTAAGGGGTACACAAGACCTTTCTGTAGTAGTTCTTACAAAGGTATGTGAATCTATGATTATCTCAAAATAAAAGATATAATTTAAAAATTAAGTTAAAAGAATTCAGACTGTTGGATGGGGAATGGACTGCAGGATGGGAAGGGGAGACAAGAATACAAAAAAGAAGTTCTATCAGAAGGTAAGTATAGTCATTCGGGAAGGAAAGGATGGCAACATGGACTATGGGTAGTAACGGTAGAAATGAAGAATACTGAATAGATTCAAGATACAGTTTGTTGCTGAGCCAGTAGACCTGCTGTGTATATGGATGTGGGAGGTGATGAAAAGTAAGGATTAAAGGATGACTCAGAATTGCAAAATGAGAGTCAGTGAGATACTAGATGGGAGATACAAACTGGATGAAAAGGAATTGAAAGGGGAATGGAGTTAGGGAATTTGGAGAGGTAACCATACATGCCTTGGAAATCTACTCAAAATATGAAATGGAAATAATAACGATTGGAGTTATATCAGTGGTGTTTTGGAATTAATTAACTAATAGATGGAGCATTTCTGGGCCATCAGGAGTGGGTAGCTAAGATGGCATAGGAATGAAAGTTACTGAGAATAAGAAGGTCAAGGACTGAGGGGCCAGAGGAATGCTAGCACTCAGGGTATTAGGGTCAGTCAGGATGGTGGCATAGCTTTAGGTTGAGAATGGGTGTGGCACAGTTGCTAAACCACAAGAGTTAGCGACTGGGAAGTCAGAAATCCACAGCTAAAAGGAAGGGTATAGTGCACTGTAGATGAAGGCTCAGGGGTTGTTGAAGGAAGACAAGAGCATGGTAGTCTATAAATGGCATTGCTGGTCTTCAGACTGAATTCTCAGGTTAGTTGGGTGTGATAGAAAAAAACAGGATGTCAAAGAGCAGTGGAATCCCCTAGGGGAGCCAGCTTTTGGGTAAGGCAAAGATGGAGTGTTTGGTATAGATGATGAGGATAAGATGTATGTTTTTCATGGAACAAGTATCTCATAGGATGTGTGTAATGATTTGTGAGAGACAGGAATTTGGACCAGGGAAGAGAAAGTATATATAGTTTCTATGGCTATGAAAAAATATAAGACAGATGACTGGATGTGTTTGTACATCAGGCAAGATATCAAAATGAATAAGACAGATATCCCATCCCTAAGGAACTAAAGAGAAATAAAAACAGCTATTCACTATAAAAATGCCACACTGGGATTTATTTACTGTCCCTTGCATGGAGCATTTGTGCATAAAGAATCTGCATGTTCTTCACTATCAGAGACCTCTTTGCTGATGGGTTATAATTACTTTACTTGTCATGTTCATGTTGGGGGAGAGCCCATATGTTGTCATGGGAATGGGGTGATGTTTTTATTTTTATATCGAGGGAGGTCACATCACTAGAGTAATACCTTCAATGTATCTACAATGAACTCTTTCTGAGATGTGAAACTGTCCTTGAGACCCAGCTGGAAACCACCCTTGGCAGAGGTAGAATAGAGTTCTGGATATTGAACTACCTCAAAGTCTTTTGGAAGTAGTCTGAGTATAAATCCTATAAATAAATTAACTGACCAAATAGTGGATAGCTTGTGATTGCATTGCTCTTTTATGCATTCCCAAGTCTTAGAAAAAGGTCTGTCTCAAAAAGAAATTAAGACATATTATGTTACCAGGTCCAGATTCTATGCCAACCAGGTCCAGGTTGGAACTTCTGGTAACAAACCTTAAGTGGGGAGGGGAAAGGCACTTTGGCCAGAGTCTGACCATGTAGTCCATGGATTCCATTTATCACACAACAATGAGCAGGGCCTTATCTTAGAACAAAACCGTTCCTTTGAGATCAGTTTCCAAAGGCTTTGTGTTTGGCAACTTGAAAACTTTAATTTAGGACAGAATCTTACATTCTTAGAGGAAAAAAAACTAAAAAATAAAAAAAACAAGGCCAGATACCTTAATCTGAGGTTCAACTCTGTGGAAGGAACATGTGGTCTAGTAAGTTAAATAGTCTATTCCTGACCACGGTATTCTCCCCACAGTATGTTTTTTCCCTAAGACAAAATAGAAGTTGTGCTGCATCCAGCTGTTCGGAATACAGAAGCATGGAAACGAGGTGTGGTGGCCTATAGAGGGAGTAGCAAATAACTTCCTCTGTAGTAATACAAAGACAGTAGCAAATACTCAAGCAGTACTATGTGAAATTAAATCTAACTTGTATATGAGGCATAATATAGTTTTAGTTATCTCATAATTAAGCTGGGGCTTCATGTATGAGATATCAGATTCAGCCTGATTCCTTCATTTATAATTGACAGTATATTCCTTCCAAAATGATCATCTAGCTACCTTGCGATTTTGTATGACCACGTAATTTGATTCTGGCCAATGGTGTATACATATTTGGTATAATTAATTTCTAGCAAGTGTCCTTTAAAAAAAGTTGTTTTGTTTTGTTTTTTTTCTGTTTTCCTCCTTCTGCAGTCTGACCCCTGCTGCCTCTATAGAGACCTATAAAGTTTAAAAGCAGCCATCTTGGACAAGTTGCCTTGAGACCATGCATGATGGAACAAAAGGGTGGAGCCTGGCTTGTTGACACTATAGAGTGCTATTTCCACCCTGGGCTACTTATTTGCCAAATAGAGACATCAATTACATTGTTTAAGCTAATGTAGTCCTGAGTTTTCTCTTAGTCAAAGGTGAAATTAACCCTAAGAGATACTCTAATAGGAAGTTCTATTTGTAGAGTTCTCTGCCTTCTGAGGTACCCATTTAATTCCAAGGAAAATTTGACACCTTTGTCCTACCAAATTCTAAAATACAGGCACTTCCAACGAAACATTCTCAACACTTTCTATCAGTGGCAGTTCCATCCTTCCTATCCCATAGAATCTTCCAGTAGAGTCAAGCATCAATCTTTGTGAGGCTCAAATTCCAGGAGACCCTGTGTACAGGTCCCTGATGAACTTGAACCCGTGGATCCCCATAAGATGGCTTGAAATTGTAGGAAGAGTTCGGACATTTACTCTCCAATGAGGAGGCAACTAGATACATTTAGCACTTTCCACATTTCTGATATCAGATGACTGTCACTGAGAAGGACATTAACAGAATGATCTACAGAGGGATTGGTCTTTAAAAGCCATGTAGTGGGAAATTGAGAGCTTGCAAATTCACTTCGATATCCAAAATCAACTGGAAGAATACAGGCAACTTTCCCTTGCTTAATAAATTTACCACTGGCTGGTTTTGCCATTCTCATCATATTTTAGGAACTTAATGATGAATCATCCCAAAAGTTTATGAAGAAATGGGATCTAGGTGCAGTTATCCTTATGGCAGGCACTGTTTGGGGTGTTTCCTGGATTTCTTCTGAGTAGCATTCCATTGATGTTCCCACCAGACCTGCCATATGAAAGCTCTGGCACTTTCTAACAAATAAATCCAGAGGAGTCCTTCCCTATTTCAAGGGCTTTTATGGTACCCAAAGGTAGTTTCTCCAACTTTACATTTATGTAATAGTGATTTATGTTTTTTCTTCTATGTAAAATATTATAAATTATTTTGTAATATTTCATGTACTTTAGGGAAAAACTTCAGAGTAATAAAAACATCTGAAGTAATTATTCAGTCACTTTTGAATCATGAAAATTTGACTTTGACAGAATATTTTTACAAGAATATATTCAACTATTCTCATTTATTTTACTTATTAAGACAAACTACTTAAAATTTTGTGTGTTGTCCTTATCAGACACTATATACAAATTTGAACAAAACAGAAATTATTATAATCTCAGTTCATTTCTACACTGAAGTATTATGAACCAATTTCATAACCATATTATGATTAAAATGTGAAGTTGATGTCACTAAACTTTTATAGTATTCTGGAGGTGAATGTGAAGTTTCCAGCAAGAAAGAGAAAATAAAAAACAGGAGTGGATTTAAATATAGAAATGCACAAGAAGGGGCAAAAATTAGCCATAGGAAAAGCATTTCCAATTATTGGCAGTTTTCTATATGAATTCTGTAATGATGATTATGTGAGAGAAAAGAGGTCAGTAATCAACTAATACAAACAGACATCATGACTACATTAGAGATTATACATGCCCAAAGGTTGAAAGCGGTGTTTATCATCCTAAGGTTTAGCAGTAGTGGAACACCATGCACAATAAGCTCTCTTAGTCTTTGCTTGGAGTCTTGCATTTCTCTTTTTTTGGGGGAGGGAGCCTTGCATTTCAATATAGGGGTGATGGGAGGGGGAGGAGAGACTCAGGTGGTCTCCTAGCAACAGATAAAGGGCCCAAGTGTCTTGGTAGGAGAAGACACATCTAGATTTAGGTAGCCTTATCCAAAAGCTACACTATTACAATACAACTTGTATCCATTTACAATTCTAGCCATTCCAAACAAATGAACAGCCTTGCAGCCACCAGCCCAAACTGCAAAACTGTTATTTACAAGGATTACTCAAAATCTTTCACATTTGTTCCTGATCTGTTCTTTTCTCATCCCCACTTCTCAGCCATAACATCAAACTTCTTAACTTCTGGATTTTCCCCAAAGACTCTGATTTGACTGTCTCATGCCATGCTCCTCGCTGCCCCATGATGTCTTAAATAGGAACTTCCATTGTACTTCTTATGGAACGAAACTTAAGAAAGATATCAACCATTCAGCTGTGCCCTGGCCAGATCAGCTTAATCCTACCTCCACCTCTTACCCTCCCACACCATAATATGCTGGAAAATGACTGCTTAGGATTTCCTCAAGGATAGTCATTATTGCAGTTCAAGGATAACCCAATCATCAACTGTTTAGCATATTTGTGTATTGTTTTCTAATGCAAATTTTGTCAAGAGACACCAGTTGATGTTTCTGGCACTGTGTTGGAAACACACACAAACATTTGGAAATATTTCATGTCCTATAAATTCAAAGGGGAACAAATTAACTCGTCATAATTATAGATAAATAATTCTTTGGATGATTTGTTATGTTATAATATGAGATAATTATATCTGAGTGCATCATCCCAAAATGATACAGTCATATTGGTCTGCTCTAACATATGACAAAATGCCAAATTTGCAGTTGAAAAAATTATATTAAAAATTAGAGTTATATTTTTATGAAACTTGTAATGTCATTCTTGATGCCAAGTTTAGCATTCTTCCATAGGAGCAATATTGCTAATTTTCTAATTTAGTTCTCTTACTTTATATAAACACTAGAAAGATTAATGGTAGGCATGGGTGTGGAAAGGAAGAATAAACTAGCTACTACTCTCTTCGTAAAGGTTGGGAGTATGATAGAACATATAAGGAAATATATTTGAAATCATCAAAATACCACTTCTTTCAAATAATGTACATAATATATTAACATATTAACATTTGACTCATATACCAATGGACAGACTAAACCAAAGAAATATCCAATCACTGTTCTAAAGTAGGTTACTAACAAGTGAGGCAAGAGAAATGGTGTATATAAAATCAAGAAACAGAGAGTAACTCGTCATTTTTACAAGTAAGTAAGCTTAACTAAAGGCTGCAACAACTATGAGCTAAGTTAGAATGGGAGATTCTCTGAGATCCCAAGCCCATAGTTATGGTTTTAGATTTATTTTGAAAGACATATATTTTCACTTGCAAAGTAACTACATCTCCATAGAAAGACATAACTCTAAAAAAAAAGTCACCATTGAGGATAAAAAATTAGAGGAAAAGAACAAGTTGTTATCTTGTTTTTCTTATAGATATTCCTTCTAAGAAGCTGAATAAAAATGAAAATATACTAGCAAGAGTTGAATCAGCCTCAATATGTGTTCTCAAATCACTGTGACCTTGGACAAGTGGGATGACCTCTCTGATACTTAGTCTCCTTATCTGTTAAAAGAGAAAATGGTTCTGATCTAATGAACTGATATTTAATAAAACTTCCTACAAGACATGTCTATAAATAAATACCAGATATTTCTCTTCCCTCCCTGCATACCTCCATTGTATAATTATTTATTTATATGTTGGTCTTTGCTGCTAGACAACATGTGCACATGTACTTGGAGACCATAAACTGCATTGTGTAAACATCTGAAGAGCCTGTATAATTTCTGGCACATAAGAAGAACTTAAAAAGTACTAGTTAGTTAAGTTAGTGATTCATATAGCACAAAAGTTGAAATTTCCTGGAGGTAATATACATCTGATATACAAAAGACCCATATTTCATATTGTTAAAAGTCATAAAGCAAAATCTCTATTCAATGGCATATATGCCAATTTTATGAAATAAAACCTTTTTTTTTTTTTTTAATTTTTTTTATTGTTATGTTAATCCCCATACATTACATCATTAGTTTTAGATATAGTGTTCCATGATTCATTGTTTGTGCATAACACCCAGTGCTCCATGCAGAACGTGCCCTCCTCAATACCCATCACCAGGCTAACCCATCCTCCCAACCCCCTCCCCTCTAGAACCCTCAGTTTGTTTTCAGAGTCCATCGTCTCTCATGGTTCTTCTCCCCCTCCGATTTCCCCCCCTTCATTCTTCCCCTCCTGCTACATTCTTCTTCTTCTTTTTCTCTTTCTTAACATATATTGCATTATTTGTTTCAGAGGTACAGATCTGAGATTCAACAGTCTTGCACAGTTCACAGCGCTTACCAGAACACATACCCTCCCCAGTGTCCATCACCCAGTCACCCCATCCCTCCCACCCCACCCCCCACTCCAGCAACCCTCAGTTTGTTTCCTGAGATTAAGAATTCCTCATATCAGTGAGGTCATATGATACATGTCTTTCTCTGTTTGACTTATTTCGCTCAGCATAATACCCTCCAGTTCCATCCACGTCGTTGCAAATGGCAAGATCTTATTCCTTTTGATGGCTGCATAATATTCCATTGTATATATATACCACATCTTCTTTATCCATTCATCTGTTGATGGACATCTTGGCTCTTTCCACAGTTTGGCTATTGTGGACATTGCTGCTATAAACATCGGGGTGCACGTAGCCTTTCGGGTCCCTACTTTTGTATCTTTGGGGTAAATACCCAGTAGTGCAATTGCTGGATCATATGGTAGCTCTATTTTCAACTTTTTGAGGAACCTCCATACTGTTTTCCAGAGTGGCTGCACCAGCTTGCATTCCCACCAACAGTGGAGGAGGGTTCCCCTTTCTCCGCATCCCCGCCAACATCTGTCATGAAATAAAACCTTTTTTAAGTTAGGTGATATAAAACTATACTTGAACTCTATTTCTAAGAATTAGTTCAAGAGGGGTATTTTCAGTGGTGGGCACACAAGAATTACAGCCTTTGGGACTCACAGTAGTTTATATTGTTAATCTTACATGGGGTGCCTGGGTGGCTTAGTCAGTTACGAATCCAACTCTTGATTTCAGCTCAGGTCATGATCTCAGGGTTGTGAGATCAAGCCCCATGTCAGGCTCCATGCCTAGCATGGAGCCTGCTTGAGATTCTCTTTCTCCCCCGACCCTGAATTGTGTGCTTTCTCGTTCTCTCTCTAAAAATAAAATAAAATAAAATATATTGTTAATCTTACTCAATTATATACATATAAAAAGGCAAATGATAATAGCATAAGCAACACTATGTTAGACATCTCAGTGTCTTGCAAATGGACCAAATAAGATATCACTGTGAGAGTAAGAATAATTCACATATTTAGATATAAATGTTAGTTAGATATGTTGTTTATATGAGATTTTAAAATATCATGAAGAAAAATACATGAACATCTTTGTGATGGGCACATTTTGAGCAGAAAGTAAACAGGAATGCATACAAACAGGCCTCTGTCATCGTACTTCCTAGGATTTGAGTTGAATTCACACCTATCTGTGACATAATCCTGTTCATAATCCTGTTCGAGTCCCGCATCGGGCTCCCTGCTCCGCGGGGAGCCTGCTTCTCCCTCTGACCCTCCCCCCTCTCACGTGCTCTCTCTCTCTCTCTCATTCTCTCTGTCTCAAATAAATAAATAAAATCTTTAAAAAAAAAAAAAGCATGTGGCTCAAGAGAAGAGAATTTAACAGTCAAGAAATATTTTTATTGCTTAGTAACTGTTTAGGTAAAGTTCTAATTCCTAGGAATACAAAAGTAAACCAAATAGCTTAGTTCCCTGCCATAATTTTCCTCAGACTGTATGATCCAAAAACTCAAGATCACTAAAAAAGACTTTTGCCTATGGGTTATGTGCTATGAGAGAAGAACGACACAGTTTTAAAAGAGTGAGAGGGAGAATAAAAAAAGAAATGCCTAGGAAGAAAAGCAGACCAGCTGGGTTTAAAACTTTGATGGTGAATGTGATGATTGGAAATCTAGGGGAATCCAATAAATATCACCATTCTTCTATTCCTGACTTCAAAGCCAATTGAAAGCTAACACAAACAGATGAGGAGCCAATTAGCTTCATTAAAGATAAAGGCTGATATTGGAGAACACTACTTGTATCTGCAATTTAGTAAACTTTCTAACAATGAAAAACACTAATAATCCAACTAAAATGATCTACCTAAGGTTTTGCCTGGACCTGAAGGAATTCCTCGAATATAGGACATTGAGTACTATAACTAGTAGTCGACTGAGCTGACCTGTACTTTCAGGTGCATGGTTCATGGATGCTCCTATGACCATCTTAGGGCTGGGGTTTGAAAGTATTACTGTTCTTCATAACATAGCTTCCCTTTGAAGAATCTCAGCTCAGTACAGTCCTCTGAGGCAGAATGTTCTGGGAAAGGGTTTAGCCTGGTCAACTTTTCTTATCAAGTAGCCTACAGTGCATTCACTCTTTCTTTATGACAACTCCTTGTCTGTGCATGTGCGTGTGTGTGGGGGGGGGGTTCATAGAATAAATTTTGTTTATATAATATAAACTCTTTTTCATTTAGAATAAACTATTTTACTCTTTTTAACCTGATCCTTATCTGTTTCTTCCCTCCTCCCCACTAGGTTGAAGTTGCACATACAGAGGGATCATAACTGGTTGCCATTGAATACTAGGGTATCTGGCATAGAGTAGGTACCTAATAACTATGTGTGAATAACACATGAATGAAACAATGTATACAACTAAATCATGCAGGGAAGGACTGTGGATGAAAATGCGTTACTTCTTCAAGACAATTTGAACAGGAAGGACCTAGATTCCGGGTCAGCTGGTATGTTTTAGTTCTTCCCCAGTCTCAACTAAAATCTGGGATTACCAGATATGCTCCAACTTTACTGTTAACTACTGTTCCACCATTCAGAAAGGGGCAGAGTCCAAATCTCTACTAGTCTTGTTCACCAAGCTATACAAAAAGGAAGAAATGAGCAAAATATTTGGCATGTTAATTATCCTCTAGAAGAGATATTTTGTAGCTGTAAAATGGAAATAAAACCTACTCTACTGATTCTTGAGGAAAGTAAGTTAAATAATGCAATCAAAGAAATTAGCCCAGTGCTGGGAAAGATAAGTGCTTAATCAGCAATTGGTGTCATTGATAAAAGCAGCAAATAATTTGACTTGAATGACTTTTTTTAAGTTGCTACTGCAAAATGTGAGTCTTCAAGTTTGTGAAGGCTGTATTATGCTTTTTCAGAGATGTTTTTATTGATGCATTCATCCATACATTCAAAATCTTTATTGAATATTTATACATGATAATCCCTTTTATTTTTCTTGGCACTGGAGATAACAATGATCAAAGAAGACAGAATTGCTGTGCCCTCAAAGAACTATTAGTCTAATGACTCCTGAATTAATATAGATTTAGTATCTTAAATAAGAAAGAGAAGATTGCAGGAAAAGCTATAATAATAACTATAAATGTAACAATTTAAAGTGAGGAGGATGAACTACCTGAGAAAATAGCCAACAAATTTTAATAAATTGATCAATAACATGATGGGAATTTGAGGTTCACAAGAGGAAAAAAGTTACTTAAAGGTGAGGACAGTGATATTAAAATGTGCATGCAAACTAAATTCCTTTTATAATGTGTTGATACTCCTTCTATACCATTAACATTTGTACATTCACTTTTAAGCATTCTGTTCAAGTAAAGGATGTGAGTTAGAAAAATGTCACCATGGTGGAACCTAGATCTCATCTAAGCCCTTCTGTAAATCACGTGTGTGCTGTTAGCCAAGCTGCCTGAGCATCAATTTTCTCTTAAAACAAAGAGGAAATTCATTTAAGCTATAAAATTTAGTTTCCAAATCAGGGACTTAATATGTAATTCAACATTGTTGGAATCACCCCACAGAGGAGGAATGGACCCTCATTCATAAACCTGGTTCAGCTTTTCAGACTGATGAAGCCACACATGAGCCAAGGTACTAAAAGATTTATTACTCACAAAATGGGGATTCCTGTGGAGAGTGTGCTTGTCTCTCCATCAGACTTGAAAATGACTAAGAGGGCAGAAAGGAAAAACTTGTTTGGGGTTTTATGGTAGTTTAGGGGTGAGGTTAGAATGAGAATTCCCATGTGGACCAGCACTGCAAAGTCTGAACTTCCCACGTGTGCCAAAGGAGGGAGCACTCGGACTTTCTTGGCTTGCTCAGATATGGGGCAATAGGAGAAGGGGGAGTGGTGGCCCTTGAAAGCTGTCAGCAGCCAAACATCAAAAATGGAGTCAGACTCTTTATTACAAGCTTACAGACCAGGGACTTCGCTTCATCAGTGCCAAACCAGCCACCTTCTAGACTGTTCTTCTTGAGGTGGTTGAAATTTATTCATAAGAGTGTTGCTGAACGCTCAGGCCCTTTAGCAACCTAATGATTTATTCACATCATGCTTTTTATTAAGAAAAAAATGGTAATATAGCTGATTCCTTAAGCAATTTGTTTAAGGTATCCCATGCTTGAATTTACTTGTTAAACTTGAACGTTTAAAAATGTAAAATGTGGGGCGCCTGGGTGGCTCAGTCTTTAGGTGTCTGCCTTTGGCTCCGGTCATGATCCCAGGGTCCTGGGATCGAGACCCGCATGGGGCTCCCTGCTCAGTGGGAAGCCTGCTTCTCTCTCCCACTCCCCCTGCTTGTGTTCCCTCTCTCGCGTGTCTCTCTCTGTCAAATAAATAAATAAAATTTTTAAAAAATATGTAAAATGTGTACATACTGCTTAAAAAGGGTTAGTTCGGCTGAAAATTCAGCAACTTTTCAGTGGTTAGCATTGCAAAAACTCTTTGCCTGATAAGACATAGTTAATTTTTTTTTAAACAAAATTTATAATGTGTTTAAATTTAAAAAATATTTCTAATATTTTGAAAATAAAATTCCTTGCTTAGACATAGAAATCAGGCCACTTTGTGTGCTGAGACTCTCCCTTGCACGTGGCACACTCAGAGGCACACGTTCTCTAGAAAAAGATAATCATAAACATCTGTCTGTTCAGTGGTATTTTTTTTCATTATTATACATGAAGAGACTAGTCCATGGACTTCTATGGATAAAGAAATATGAAGTTTTACATGCACTATTGGAATCTTTGGTTTAATAAAAGCCTAGTGAAGTGTGGAAAATATGTAAAATATGTTGATTTACTATCTCTTAGAGAATTTCTAAGGAAGTATTCATAAACTTGACTGCCTTTAAAAACAAAATGAAATCCTTTTATAAGTCTATAGTTTGATATATTCCCAAGTTAACTGCTTTTGTCTTTACTTTTTTTTTTTTTTAGGTACACCATGGCTGTGAGCCCAATTCACCTCTTAAGAACTGTGGGTATTCTGATATTTACATTGCAAATTCCAAATGGAGATTTAAAATTTGATTGTTAGGCCACAGGGATGTGTTGAGAACAATTCCACTCAAAGACAGAGAAACAACCAGACTTGCAAAATCTGTGGGTGTGAGCCACACAGCGAGAGTTTTTCAGAGCCATAGATTTGGGCTCAGGAGCATTCAGGTGAACAGGTCATGTATTTCTCCATAAAGATTTATATAAGCTATAGAATACATTTTTTTCTCACCAAAACCCAGAAATTGAGTTCTCAGAACAGTCTTGTCTATATAGTCTAATGCATTTAGACAATTGACAGATGTGCTATGAGTTTTAACTAAACAAACATATTTTTGTATTAAAAATTATTTCCAGCTGTCTTTTTAAAAACTGCCCAGTACTTGATATTCCTCTTCTTAGAAGTTCTTAAACCGGTGGATTACATTCACTATCTCAGGATAATTAAATGTCCTAAATGGGGTTTAAATTACCTTGAAGGTTAATATTTATTGCAGTATTTCTCATCTTGTTACTACATTCATCAAGAGTTTAAGGTGACATAATAAAGGATACATTCAAGAAAATTGTCAATACAAAAAATACTATAAGGGAAAAAATATCAAACACTTAAGTCAGCATAGTTATTGTAATCAATACTAAATGTGGCTATAAATTATCTGGCAGCTATAGCAAAAATGAAATATAAATACTATTTTAATTGTTTGAATAAGAAAATTTGTTTCAGTAATCAATATAGAAGATAATTTACTTGGAAATGAACTTTATCCTTATAAAATATAGTTTTTATATATAACTATATATAGTATATATATAAATATACATTTGTATATATAAAGTATAGTATATTATTACAATACATTATACTGGTTTTATAAAGAGAACTACTGAACAGTGAAAACATTTATGGAGAACATGCAGAACATTTTGACATGAAGCCATTTCTTGTTTTAATCCTTAAGAATATTATGCCAAAAGTAGCCTGAAAGTATATTTTCATGAAAGCATTTCTGTAAGGATATGGGGAAAGAGCAGATGGGTTATTGCTTAAAAGTACTGACACGGACATAGACATGGACATATACACATATTCTGTGTTCTACAGTGATAGAGGACTACAGATCATACTACCCAGATCAGAGGTTGGTCCTCTGGAACAGGATCTTTTGGATGCTTTAAAAGTGTAGTTTGCTAAACTCCAACCCCAACACATTATTCCAAATCTCTAAGGATAAAACTCAAATTGACATTTTGGGGTCATTTTCAGATTAAATTATAGTAAACAACAGTAAAATTAACTGTTTTTAGTAGAAAGTTCTGAGAGTATTGACAAAATCCACATGTTGAGCAAATACTTTAGATGAGTTTTTATCTATTAAATTTGATCACCGTTGATTACATCAGTGGTTCTCAAACTTTATTGTGCATCAGAATCACCTGGAGGGCTTATTAAGACACAACCCTGCTGTTCTCCACCCCCACCATTTCTGATTAAGCAGATCTGGGGAAGAGCCTGAGAATTTGCATTTTGGACAAGCTCCAGGTGCTGCCCCTGCTGCCGCGGATCCTCTGGGAGGCCCACTGAGAACCACTAGCTGAGAGCAATAGTTCTGAATGCTCACTGTTCATCACAATCACCTAGGGGATTTTGCCAAAAAACATTAATACCTAAGCTCCATCCCTTTACAGATACTGACTTAATTCGTCCATAGTAGATCCCAGACATACAGTTTTTCATGAACTCCCCAGGCAATTTTAATATGCAGCCAAGGCTGAGAATCATTGTCATAGTGGAAAAAATGGATATCATTCCTTTTAGTCATTTTCTCCAGAGCATACATTGGTTGGACTTTTGATAGGAACCAAGGAGTCGAGTACTGATACTCTTATACAATGTCACAAGGTATTGCGTTAAATGTTTTCATTTTAGTACATTTATTTAAAAAAAAAATCTTACTGTCTCCATTATACTGAGAAGGAAATTGAAACATAATGCTACTAATTAAAATTCCAAAGAATATAAAATTAGTAAGAAGTGGGGACAGAAAACAAAACCATTTCTCTCTGTTTCTATAACCCATAGTTCATGATTCATACTTTGAATATCAGACAGTCCTGAGGGAAAATTACATTTTATTTTAAAAATTGAGGATTTGACTGGTCTTATTCCCCATATGCCAGTTTTACAAATGTCATGGACCACTGAAGTACCTCTGAGGAAAATTTGGATCTATTTAAGCACTTGATAAAATATTAGTTTTCACCCCACAGTTATTCACCATTAATCTTGAGAGAAATTATTTGAGCCGGAAAAAATGGAATAGCTGATGTTATAATTTGACCATCTGGGCCATAGTATTGCTCCAGTGGGATATCTGATTTTGAATAATATTGCATTCAGATGAGCAGGCCAAAGAGCAATGATTCCCTAATAGCTAAGAGCAAAGTCTGAGCTTTTCTCCGGGGGTAGCTTCTGCAGTGGAAGAACATGCTCTTAGGACATATTCTTTTCGAACATTACTCTTTTTGGTAACAAGATAAAAACACTAACTTGAAAAATTCACAGCCTCTTTCTCTTTTCCCAAACATTACACATTTTATTTCCCCTCCACTTACGCTTAATTCACAGAACCACACTGATGTTAGTTCTACTTTATTCCTTCATTTTAATTATACAATCCAAAGTAAATTTGGAGGGCAAAATTGAGGTAGCCTAAGGGGCTACCTAAAGTTGTATTGGAAAAGGGTAGAGAAACACATACATACACACACACGCACACACAATGAGAGAAACAAAACTGCCTTGCATTAATGGCCCTGATTCTTCTCTACTACCTACACTGCATTGAGGCTCATTATATTTAACTCTTAATTTCCACTCTGGATTTTGTTCTGCCATGTGACATATTCTGGCCAATAAGGTGTTAGTGTATGTGATGAAAGCAGAGACTTGAAAAGCACGTGGGCAATTGGCTTGATGCCCGTTGCCTTCTGACATCACCATTCAAAGAACATGTCTGAGTGAAACCGCTAAAGGATGAGACACAAGCAACAAGCCCAAATGCCCTCAACCATCCCAATCCAGATCACTCTAGATCAATCAATAGGCAGCTAATTCCAGTATGTGAATAAACCTGGCCAAGATCAGCAGAGCTGCCTAACTGGCCTGGAGTTGAGGATAGATGCATATGTGAGCCCAGCATAAATCAAATGAACCCTTCAGTTTTGTGAGCTAAAAAATATTTGTTTATGCCTGGGGTTTGCTGTGTATTGCTTGGCAATATTATCATAACAATAGATAACTGATACACAGCTTGAACATCTAAGTTTAAGACAATTTAAAGGGAGGTAGACCAGAGATGGAGAAAGATTCTGGAGCTAGCTGTCATTAGGGAGAGAACAGGCAAAAGAAAGTGATTGCAAAAATATTTGATGTGTGTTTTGAATGGAACATCCTTTTTAGCATTAAGAGATTTTAAGTAAATTTTACATTTCTTTCCAGTTAATTTTGATTGTTGTATTTGAATTGCATTCAGTGTAACTTATACTAAGCCTGGCTTCAACATTACATGAAGCAGACCCAAACTTTTACGGGTTATCTTACATACAAGTTTATAGAACAAGAAAAATATTCAGGGGGCGCCTGGGTGGCTCAGTCATTAAGCATCTGCCTTCAGCTCAGGTCATGATCCCAGGGTCCTGGGATCAAGCCCCGCATTGGACTCCCTGCTCAGCGTAAGGCCTGCTTCTCTCTCTCCCACTCCCTCTGCTTGTGTTCCCTCTCTCGCTGTGTCTCTCTCTGTCAAATAAATAAATAAAATATTTTAAAAAAAGAAAAGAGAAAAAGAAAAAAAAAAAAACATTCAGGAAACTTCAGTCCAGGCTAAGGCTATAGTCAAGATACTTGGAATACCTAGGAACTAGGCATATCATCATCATCTGTTGACTTCAAAATCTAGTACAGATTACTCCAGATAGATAAGCAGGATGATACAAAAATGCACTTTGGGCAAAATCTATTTGTGCTTAATGGATTGAAATAATTGAATTCTAAATTACTCATAGAATATAAATTAATAAAATAATCTAAAATGAGAATAAATCTGCTGGATTCTCAGGTCTTTAAGCCAAAACAATTTTTATAGAATATTTGTAAGTGGGTTACTGCTAATAAAGAAAGCATAACAGTTGATATTCTATAAGTATCTTAATAAGCTCTCATTTGAATTGAGATTTTTATAAATATTTGGAAAAATTATGCAAAATGATTCCAATGATTTGGACAAATAGTTTTCTAGGAAAAAAGTTTTCTAAAAATTTTCTTAAAAAAATAAAGGGAAAAGCAATCATTGACATTTTTACCTATTAAACAGACACAAGATGAACTCAGCTCTGAGCAATATAATATAGGCACCCCAGCCAAACACTGATGAATGAGAATAATCTGATAAACTATTTCTTAGAGATAATTTGACAACTTTTAAAAATTAATCAGAAATGATAAAATAAATATGGTACATCCATATTATGGAATATGCTTTAGAATTTCAGATCATGGTTTTAAGAAAATTTAATGAATAGAAAAAAAACTAACAATATAGAATTAAGGACAAAAGCAAAATTAAAAACCCCCTACAATATGAATCATATGATGTAAATACATATATATTTGACATCAATAGCTTTTTATTAATTAAATCAATCTAATTCTAGTTCTCACTTCCTATGAAAGCAGTAAGTTCTAGATCACCTGTTTTGCATGGCTCCTTCCCCCTCCTTGGTTCATAATCTAAGGCTAAACACCTTGATTGCAAGAAGAGTCTCTTGCAGTCAAAACGTTCTGACCATTATCAGTATTTTTGCTAAATAATGACACTGTCAATTACTGTATCTGATAATGTTGTCTAGACAGGCTATGTAGATGATCTTCATTCATCTGACTACAGATTAGCCTTTCAACCCTCTCCATTTCTGTTAAGGCCATAGTCTGAGTAGCAAATTTGTACAGGCATTTCTGTAACCACCTTCTTACAAGGTTTTGCCAGCTTCATGTGCCAGACGCTGAGATACAAAACTACAGGGGGCATTTTCACTTTTCTTTGCTATGTAAATAGAAACCCCTGGGTTGATACAATACAGCAGCCCTGTCCATGCTACTCTGTGTGAATAGGGCAGAGTCTCTACCTTTCCAAGAAATCGGAAAGTCTAGTCTGTCTGTCCCAATCCTGGGGAAGTTGTTCTCCAGCAATGAGTCAATTCCTCTGTCCTCTTGAAACAATACCATCAAATCACCTCTTCTTCCAGGAAATCTGACCAAATCCTTTGGGGGACAAGAAGTTTTCAGAACAAACCCATGTTCTGGGTCTGTATGTGTGCAGGAGGTTGTTCTCTAGGACAATCTCTCCCTACTTGGCCAGAACACACATCTAAAAAGAAGTACTATTAGTACATCTAAACAAATGTAGCCCTGCAACTCAGGAATATGAAGTCTAATCTGCTTTCCTTTTAAGAAGTGGGGGAAAATATCTTTTTTTTCATCTGCTAGTTTGTTTTATATATGTATATATACATATACATATATACACACACACAAAAACACAGCTTTTTAAAAAACAATTTAAAACATTTAACATTAAGTCAATGACATGCACTATGATCATCTGCATATACATATTTTATATTCAGAGAAAAACCCTCAAATATTCAAAGAAAAAGGCAAATTAATATGAAGAAGTTAAAACTTGTTTTTTAAGACGCATGATAACAATTCAGGACAGAGTAGACATTTTAAGCATAAGTAGAGAAAAAAGGTCCTGGAAATCAGAATTATCTGTAAATTCAGAACCAGTGACTCCAAATTTAACAAATGGCACTGTTACAAGTGGATAAATGAATGAAAAATGAATCTCAACTTCAAACCTCTCACCACACACCGAAGTTAGTTTGAGATGAATCATAAACAAAGCTAAAACTATAAAACTTATTGAAGGTATCATAAAAAAAACTTTGTGCTAATAAAGAAAGCAAACAGTTCTCAGAACATAAAAGGCACTAATCATGAAAGAACAAAATTGATGATTTGTAGGCATAATAATGGTCCGTGCCTTAATCTCCAGAATCTGTGAATATGTTACCTTACATGTGAAAAGGTACTTTGCAGATGTGATAAAGAGTATGGACCTTGAGTAGGGAGATTATCTGGTAGTCCCAGTCTAACCACATGAATCCTTAAAAGCAACTGGGTCATAAAGAAGTGAGACAGAAGAATGAGGAAAGACAGATTCAAAATATTAGAGGGACTCAGTCCATCATTTCTGGCTCTGAAGATGAAGGAAGGAGTCATGAGCCAAAGAATGCAGGAAACCTCTGGAATCTGGGAACAACCTTTGGTGGGCAGCCAGCAAAAGAATAGGATCTCAGTCTTTACAATTGCAAGGAAATGAATTCTGCCAACAATGCTAATGAACAAGGATAAGATCTCTCCCTTGGAGCCCCCAGCAAGGAATGTAGCCTGCTGACCTCTTGGTTTTAGCTCCTTGAGACCCATGTGAGATTTACAGAACTTTAAGATTGTAAATTTGTGTTGCTGAAACTGCTAAATTTAGGCAATTTGTTACAGCAGCAATTGAAAGTAAATGTAGATGAATAAAAGGATGTTAAACTTCTGCTAATCGAAAGTCACCATTAAGAAGATGAAAAAGCAAGTCACAGCCTAGAAGAAAATATTTGGGGCACCTGGGTGGCTCAGTCATTGAGGGTCTGCCTTCGGCTAAGTTCATGATCCCAGGGTCCTGGGATCGAGCCCCATATTGGGCTCCCTGCTCTGCGGGAAGTCTGCTTCTCTTTCTCCCTCTCCCACTCCCCCTGCTTGTGTTCCCTCTCTCGCTGTGTCTCTCTCTGTCAAATAAATAAAATCTTAAAAAAAAAATTGAGAAGAAAATATTTACAACACATATATCTAACAAAAAGTTTGATCTGGAATATAGAAAAAACTCCAACAAATCAATACCAAAAAGAAAACAACTACATTTAAAAATTTATTTTCATTGGGCGCCTGGGTGGCTCAGTTGGTTAAGCGACTGCCTTCGGCCCAGGTCATGATCCTGGAGTCCCAGGATCGAGTCCCGCATCAGGCTCCCTGCTCAGCAGGGAGTCTGCTTCTCCCTCTGACCCTCCCCCCTCTCATGTGCTCTCTCTCTCTCTCTCAAATAAATAAAATCTTTAAAAAAAAAAAAAATAAAAATAAAAAAAAATAAATAAAAATTTATTTTCATTATTTTATTTTATTTTTTATCTTTAATTTCGGGTGTACAATACAATGATTTAACAATTCTATGCATGACTCAGTACTCATCATGATAAATGTACTCTTAATCCCCTTCACCTATTTTACCCATCCTCCCACCCACCTCCCCTCTAGCAACCACCAGTTTCTTCTCTATATTTAAGAGTCTTTTTTAATGTCTCTTTTTCATTTGTTTGTTTCATTTTTAAAATTCCACGAGTGAAATTATGTTGTATTTGTCTTTCTCTGACTTACTTTACTTAGCATGAGACCCTCTAGAAATATCCATGTTGTTGCAAATGGCAAGATTTCATTCTTTTTTTATGACTGAGTAATATCCCTTTTTTTTTTATTTCTTCATATTGGATAACATCAATTTTAAAAATTTTATCAGTATGGAAAAGTTCATTGTTTAATTTACATATCTTTAATTATTATTGAGGTACCTGTCCTTTTTTCCATTGGATTTTTTTTTTAATTTTTTAATTGTTATGTTAATCCCCATACATTACATCATTAGTTTTAGATGTAGTGTTCCATGATTCATTGTTTGTGCATAACACCCAGTGCTCCATGTAGAACGTGCCCTCTTTAATACCCATCACCAGGCTAACCCATCCTCCCCCCCTCCCCTCTAGAACCCTCAGTTTGTTTTTCAGAGTCCATTGTCTCTCATGGTTTGTCTACCCCTCCAATTTCCCCCCTTCATTCTTCCCTTCCTGCTATCTTCTTCTTTTTTTTTCTTAACATATATTGCATTATTTGTTTCATAGGTACAGATCTGAGATTCAACAGTCTTGCACAATTCACAGGCTTACCAGAGCACATACCTTCCCCAGTGTCTATCACCCAGTCACCCCATCCCTCCCACCCCACCCCCCACTCCAGCAACCCTCAGTTTGTTTCCTGAGATTAAGAATTCCTCATATCAGTGAGGTCATATGATACATGTCTTTCTCTGATTGACTTATTTCGCTCAGCATAATATCCTCCAGTTCCCTCCACGTCATTGCAAATGGCAAGATCTCATTCCTTTTGATGGCTGCATAATATTCCATTGTATATATATACCACATCTTCTTTATCCATTCATCTGTTGATGGACATCTTGGATCTTTCCACAGTTTGGCTATTGTGGACATTGCTGCTATAAACATTGGGGTGCATGTACCCCTTCGGATCCCTACTTTTGTATCTTTGGGGTAAATACCCAGTAGTGCAATTGCTGGATCGTATGGTAGCTCTGTTGGTGGGAATGCAAGCTGGTGCAGCCACTCTGGAAAACAGTATGGAGGTTCCTCAAAAAGTTGAAAATAGAGCTACCATACGATCCTTTTTAATATATATACCACAACTTCTGTATATACTTGGGTAGCTTCTCTATCTTGGCTATTACAAATAAAGCTGCAATAAACATAGGGGTGCATATACCTTTTTGAATTAGTACAACCACAGTTTTTAATTGGGCAAAGAGTTTGAACAGACATTTAATAAAATAACAGATGCAAATAACCAATAAGCCGAAGTTCACCTTTATTCATCAGGGAAATTAACACACATGTGATACCATTTCATACCTACAAAATGGCTAAAATTAAAAAGACTGACATTGCCAAGTATTGTCAAGAATGCAGAGAAACTAGAACTCTTGCACATTGCAGATGCCAGAGTAAAAATGTACAGCCACTTTTGAAAACAGTTTGGCATTTTCTTAAAAAGTTAAACATGCACCTCCTCAGAAAACCCTTGACTATACAGTTACCCAAGAAAAAATAATAACATATATTAAAAAAGAAAAACTTGTACATGAATGCCAACAGCGGCTTTATTTTAAGTTCCTACTACTTAAAACAACTCAAATGTTCATCAACAAAAGAATAGATAATCAGAGTCAAGTATGGTCATATAATAAAATCTTATTCAGCAATAAAAAAGAATGAACAGTAGTTCAACAAGAGTTAACATGGATAATTTTCAAAAGTATTATGTCATATGCAAGGATCAAAATACAAAAGAATACAAATTGATTCCAATTATAATAATATATAATATATATAATACAATGTAGGATAGTAGAAATCAGAAGAGAGATTGCCTATGTTAATGCCTGGAAGGGAACACAAGGAAACTTTCTGGGGTGATGGAAATGTTCTATATTTTGTTTGGAGTAGTGGTTACATGATTTTATGTATTTATCAAAACTTCAATTATACTTTTAAGAACTGTGCATTTCACTGTATGTAATTTAACCCCAATTCTGGAAACTGACAAGGAGTATGAATATATTAGAAGTGGAATACTTCCTGACATTCTGAAGTTATGAAATACATAGGAGACAATTTGCTAAAAATTATTCATTCAGCACACCTTTGTATTAAGAAAACACTATTTGATACTAGCCCTTTATCTGATATGTCATTTGCAAATATCTTCTCCTATTCTGTCGGTTGTCTTTTGGTTTTGTTGACTGTTTCCTTTGCTGTGCAAAACCTTTTTATCTTGATGAAGTCCCAATAGTTCATTTTTGCCCTTGCTTCCCTTGCCTTTGGCGATGTTTCTAGGAAGAAGTTGCTGCTGCTGAGGTCGAAGAGGTTGCTGCCTGTGTTCTCCTTTAGGATTTTGATGGACTCCTGTCTCACATTTAGGTCTTTCAACCATTTGGAGTCTATTTTTGTGTGTTGTGTAAGGAAATGGTCCAGTTTCATTCTTCTGCATGTGGCTGTCCAATTTTCCCAACACCATTTGTTGAAGAGACTGTCTTTTTTCCATTGGACATTCTTTCCTGCTTTGTCAAAGATTAGTTGACCATAGAGTTGAGAGTCCATTTCTGGGCTCTCTATTCTGTTCCATTGATCTATGTGTCTGTTTTTGTGCCAGTACTATACTCTCTTGATTATTACAGCTTTGTAATAGAGCTTGTGGTGGGGAGTGGGAGGGATGGGGTGGCTGGGTGATAGACATTGGGGAGGGTATGTGCTAGGGTGAGCGCTGTGAATTGTGTAGGACTGTTGAATCACAGACCTGTACCTCTGAAACAAATAATACATTATATATTTTAAAAAAGAAGAAGATAGTAGGAAGGGAAAAATTAAGGGGGGGAAATTGGAAGGGGAGACGAACCATGAGAGACTATGGACTCTGAGAAACAAACTGAGGGTTTTAGAGGGGAGGGGCGTGGGGGGATGGGTTGGCCTGGTGATGGGTATTAAAGAGGGCACATATTGAATGGAGCACTGGGTGTTATACGCAAACAATGAATCATGGAACACTACATCAAAAACTAATGATGTATGGTGATTAACATAACATAATAAAAAAAACTAATGATATAATGTATGGTGATTAACATAACATAATAAAATTTAAAAAAAAAAGAAAACACTATTTGAATAGAACAGTGTTAGATTCAACAAAAGCAATGATACACAACCACAGACCCTTTAAATTATATAGTGAAAGAAACAAAACAAAAAGTTTATGCACACAATTATTTTTTAGATATACTTTAAAGGTAATAGTTATGAAACTCAACAATATGAATATTGAGACAACTTCCCCTGTCTACCATGTTATTACCAATTTCTTTAGAAAACATGCAATAAAAAAGAGGGACGAATCAGTCTTATTTACGGTGTATTGTCACCACCTATTAAATGCTTTTCACATACGATATGCTTCAAAATGTCTATAAATATATGAATAAATAAAACATGTATGTTGGTGAGAAGACAATAAGGTTTTCAGTGTCCTAAGAGCTGGAATATATTTTGTCCAAAATTTTGCTTACTCAGGTCTTGTTGTGGAGTTATATGTTAAATTTCATTTAAAATGAAATTTCAATTAAAATTTTAATTTTAGGGGCGCCTGGGTGGCTCAGTTGGTTAAGCGACTGCCTTCGGCTCAGGTCATGATCCTGGAGTCCCGGGGTCGAGTCCCGCATCGGGCTCCCTGCTCGGCAGGGAGTCTGCTTCTCCCTCTGACCCTCCTCCCTCTCATGCTCTCTGTCTCTCATTCTCTCTCTCTCAAATAAATAAAATAAAATCTTTAAAAAAAAAAAAAAAAAAATTTTAATTTTAACATTTTAAAAATAGTTTTTGTCATATTATAAAAGTAATATTATTGCACAAAATTCAGACATATTGGAAAGTCTAAAGGGGAAAGAAAAAATTTATCTGGTAGTCAGTTCAGAAATAACCACTGTTAATACTTTTGCTATATGTTTTGCAAGGTTTTATCTATGCATAGAAATATATTTATATACAATCATAGTAAATAATCATATATATTTATACTGTTTATAACTTTAAGCATACTGTGAAATTCCATGTTAAAAATGATAGATAAGGAATGGCAATTTAAGCATTAAAAATTTAAGCAATAAAAAGTGTATTTATATACAATCATAGTAAATAATCATATATTTATACTGTTTATAAGTAAGCATACTGTGAAATTCCATGTTAAAAATGATAGATAAGGAATGGCAATTTAAGCATTTAACTTAATGACTACATAGCATTCCTTATAAGGAAATGTCACAAATTTTAAACAGTTCTTTAATTATATATTAAATTGTCTTTTTAATGTTGTATTGTTATTTTATACAACACTGGGATGCATAATACTTTATTGAATACTATGTTATTAAAGTCTGAGAATAATCAAGAAACATTTTTGTGAAAAGTTCAAAAAAATTTAAGAACGTGATAAAATGATCTCAATGTTGAAGCATCTTGGGGGATAACTAAATATACATGAGTGTGTGCGTGGGAGAAGGAGGATTCTGAGAAATTACAGTGAGTACTTTAAGTGTTTTCTTGTAGTTTTGCTTTTTTTTTTTTTCGTACTGGTGAGAACTATTAAAAATGAACATTATATAGAGTCCCTCAATGGGGAGAAAGATGGTTTCAAAAATATTATATATAACTTCAGAAGTTTGTTTATTAAACAAAATATTGGTTTGGCCTAGCTGAAAACATGAGGCTACATGAACTGCATACATGCTAAGCCCCTGGGCTATTGTTAAGAACTAGCTGGTAGAGTTGCTTCCCTCCCAATCAAAGACAGACTTCTTTGGTCACTATCCAGCATCCATTTTTTGAGCCCTTTCAAAGAGCAGACTCAGTGGGGATAATTGTGCTGGTCAGAAGAGAAGGCTTATTAATGTTGGCAAGTATAAGTATAAAATTCTAAGCCAAACAATGAGTATCCTGTTAGGATTACCCTGTTAGGGTTACCCTGTTAGGATTACCCTGGTTAGGGAAAATAAAACATAATAATCTTGAGGTGTTTCCATTCCATGAAATCCTGTACAGAACAGAGACACCACCTTCCTGTGCCTTTGATCCTCAAGTGCCTGATAACCAGGAGCTCGAGCAGTATCTCCAGCTGTGGCTCTACATTCCACAGTAAGCCATGTCCTTATGATTTAATAGAAAATAAATTTATTTTTTATCTTTAATTTCGGGTGTACAATACAATGATTTAACAATTCTATTTAGAAATTTAACAATTTCCTTATTATTTTAGGACTGAGTAATATTCCTTTTTTATATGTATACCACAACTTCTTTATATACTTGGGTAGATTCTCTATCTTGGCTATTACAAATAAAGCTGCAATAAACATAGGGGTGCATATACCTTTTTGAATTAGTACAACCACAGTTTTTAATTGAGCAAAGAGTTTGAACAGACGTTTAATAAAATAACAGATGCAAATAACCAATAAGCCAAAGTTCACCTTTATTCATCAGGGAAATTAACACACATGTGATACCATTTCATACCTACAAAATGACTAAAATTAAAAATAAATTAAAGATAAAAAATAAAATAAAATAATGAAAATAAATTTTTAAATGTAGTAAGCCATTTCCTTAAAAGCCAAAATATTCAATGAGATATTAATGGCATATTGTTTTCTTCATCATTCACATATATTTCATATTGATGTGCTTCTCAGGAGATTTAATAACTTAAAAGAACAACATATCCTCATTTCTGACTTAGCCAATAGTGGTCACAATGTCTGATTTCCCCATTTTACACTAACCCAAGAAACTTTCAATTAAACAAAAAGAAAAGTCAAAATCTTTTAATCTTACAGGCAGTTTCTCTGAGCTGATGTTTCTTAGAACCACAGTTAATAAAGTTAAACTGATGTTATCAAGCCAAAGTCTACTTGTTTTATAATTCAATGTTTTCAGTCAATCCACTAATGTGCAGATTGCCCCCAAACCACTCAACATACTAAATATTTTTCTAATTTTTTTATTAAAATGTATTTTGAATTATAGTACTATTTAAAAAAAAATCTTTCAGATCTTACTAGATAATTTCCAAGAATATATTATAGACTGATACAAACCTAAACTTGTCCAAGAGGACAAGCAAAGAAAATAATTACCAAATGTAGTAGTAAATATAACATCTTATGTTATAAAACAACATTTTTAAAGACAAAGATAAGACTACTTGGTTCACAGAACGTGATGCAGTTTAACAATATAACTTTGAATAATCATCACTGTCAAAATATTTCTTATTGCTGTACTATAACTCTAGGATCTTCTCTATGTCACCTTGTTTACATTTCCCCATTCCTCTACACCAGACATTCAAACATAAATGATTATATCTGCCCTTCAATATCTAGAATACATGATATATTTTGAACTGATAGAAATTCATAAGTTAACTTGCAGTTACTGAACTTATCTTTTGAAAGGTATTTTCAAGTATTAATTGCTTCAAATTAAAAAAAAGATTTGTGAACTAAAGTAAATGCAATCTATATTTCTGATTTATATACTCTCATTGTGTTTAAATAGTTCCCTTTTGTTTAGGAATTTCCTAGAATAATGACTTGCTGTTGGCAGAACTGTAGACTGTAGGAGCCATGATGCACCGCTGCTGGGAATACAGGCTTGTGTGACCATTCTGGAGAGCACTCTTTGGGAACTTAGTTGAAAATGTACATACCGTGTAACTCAGATAGTCTGCTCCTGGGTATAGACTCAAACAAATTCTTAAATAGGTACCTAAGGAGACACACACTAGAATGTTCACTGCTACATCATATTTGATGTCAAGGATTTGGAGACAACCAGTCTTCTCCCCATCATCAGAGGGCTATATAAGTAAGATGTCATGGATGCAACATGGAGAATCATGAAGCGGTTTATATCAATGAACTAAATGTAATCAAAAAAATAAAAAATACGGATGTATCATTTTAAAATGTAATGTTGAGAGGCACCTGGGTGGCTCAGTCAGTTAAGTGTCTGCCTTAGGCTCAGGTCATGATCCCAGGGTCCTGGGATCAAGCCCCACATTGGACTCCCTGCTTCTCCCTTCACCTGCCACTCCCCCTGCTTGTGCTCTCTTTCTCTGTCAAATAAATAAAATCTATTTAAAAAAATGTAATGTTGATTGATAAAAGAAAGTGTAGAATGAGATCTAAAACATGACCTAATTAAATTAAATGAAATTAAAAATGTATCCATATAAAATCAACATACCAACTCAATAATAACAAAATAAGCTAAATGAAGCAATGGTTAATAGTAATAATTAAACCAAAGAAAGGGCCTAGTTGTTTTTGGTTTTATAAAATTTGGCTTTATACAGTTTTCCACAGCTTGGTTTTACAGTTTCTAACTCAAATCTCTCAAAATTCTAAGCCAACCAGTGAGTATCCAGGTGAAAAATGAAAGGTTAAATCCTTAAAAAACTTTCTTAATGCATACATGCCAATCTAAAGATAATTACATTTTGAATATATTCGGAGGGGGAGACGAATCATGAGAGACTATGGACTCTGAGAAACAAACTGAGGGTTTTAGAGGGGTGGGGGGATGGTTTAGCCCAATGATGGGTATTAAGGAGGGCACGTATTGCATGGAGCACTGGGTGTTATTCACAAACAATGAATCATGGAACACTACATCAAAAACTAATGATGTAATGTATGGTGACTACCATAACATAATAAAATAAAATTAATAAAAAAATATAATATAGGCAGAGTCCAAGAAAGATAATTATATTTTGATATTAGTATCTAGAAATTTTTCCATACTATTTTCCATTGTTTTTTTCTTTCTTCAGAGACATAGATGGTAGAACAAAATATGAAAAATAAAATTTTCTGGGGGAGAAAAACCAATAAGTTCTCTATGAACTGATAAATATAGGTAAAAGGTGCTGGTGTTCTCCAATTGCTCCCTCTTTTAGCTATGAGTGATATAGAGATGGATGCCAGAGAAAAGTGCAATAAACTTGGGAATGTGAATAGCATAGCTCATTGTTTCTCTTAGCAGTGAAGACATCCTCTTTGAATTAGTAGAATAATCTGAAACCAAGTTTCCCTCCACTATAATAAGATATAATTTTGTCATGATACAATTAACTGTATTACAAGACTTTTACTAATAGGAAAAAAGAAGGGTAGATTATGGGATCATTAATCCCAACAGATGTAAGGCCTCAGCAAACTCTGCCCCTTAGGATCTGCAGTAGGCTATTATCTAGTGGCCCCTTCCAAAGATGTCCAAGTCCAAATCTCTAGAATTTGTGGATATAATAGGCTACATGGGAAAGAGGAAATGAAACTGCAGTTGAGATTAAAGTTGCTAACTGACTTTATGATGAAGAGATGATCCTGGATTATCAGAGTAGGCCCAATGTAATTTACCAGGTTCCTTCAAAGTGAAAGAGGGAGGAAGAAGAGAATCAGAGAACGATATGTGACTATGGAACCTGAGTCAGAGAGTTGCTATGTTGCTGGTTTTGAAGATGGAAGAGCCTCTAGCAACTAGAAAAGGCAAGTTAAATGGATTCTCCCTTATAGACTCCCAAAAGGAACACAACCCTACCAACAACTTAATTTTAGCCAGTGAGAACCATGAAAGACTTCTAACTACAGAACTGGAAGATATCAACTTACATTCAATATTAAGACAGTGTGCTCTAATTAAAAGTCAGAGATAATCAGAATAGATAAAATAAGCAAAACCCAACTATATTTCACCCACAAGGGAAATATTTTAAATATACAGACACAGATAGATAAAAGTAAAAGAATGGAAAAGTATGTTCTATTCAAACAACAAGCAAATGAAAGCCAGAGATGCTATATGAATCATATAAAAAAGACTTCAATACAAGGAGTATTACCAAAGATAATGAAGCATTTCATAACGATAAAGGGAAAACTTTATCAGGAGGACATAAAAATCATAAATAAGTACACATCTGATTATAGGGCATTGAAATGCATGAAACAATATTTGAAAGAATTATAACAGAAAACAGATACTTCCATAATCATGGTAGTAGATGTTAATATTTTTCACTCATCAATTTATAAAACTAGAACCAAAGCAATAAGACACAGAAGATTTGAATATCATTTTTTACTAAATTTAAGTGAGATATTTATAAAACATACTCCCAACAACTGCAAAATACACATCCTTTCAAATGCACATAGTGCATTTAACATGATCAACCATATACTGGGCAATTAAAAAAAACAGTCTTGATTAATTTAAAAGGATTAAAATCATACAAAGCATGTTCAATAACCACAAAATTAGAAATTAGAATTGATTTAGAAGCTAATAACAGTAAGATATTTAAAACTACACAGATTTGCAAATTAAAAATAAAAAAAAAAACCACACACCTAAATAATGCATGTGTAGGGCAAGGAAATTAGAAAATATTGTTAGTGAGTGTAAATGACAGCACAACATATCAACTGCTGCACTTAGAGGAAAACTGATAGCTTTAAATGTTTTTATTAGAAAAGAATAGAAATCTACAACAGTGATCATGAGTCCCCTACAAGTAGCTAGAAAAGAAGAACAAATCAAACGCAAGTAGAAGGAAAATTAAGAGCCCAAATCAACAAAACAGAACACAGACAGATAATAGAGAAAATAAACCAAAATCTAGTTCTTTGGAAAGATCAACAAATTCAATAAATCTCCCCCTAGATGGATCGAGATAAAGAAAGGAAGACATAAAACACCAATATCATAAATAAAAGAATCTATCACCACAGATCTTACAGGGATTAAAAGATGAATAAGACAACGTTATTAACAACCTTATGCCAACAAATTCAACAGCATAAAATAAATGAAAAAAATTCCTGAAGTTATATGTGATGCTAAAGTACACTTGAGAAGAAGAAATATATGTTCAATCAACCAATTTCGATTACTCAGTGACTTTCATAAGGTCCTGTAGTGAGTGAGAATACAAAGGTCTGACCCTGTGAAGGGTCTATATGAAGATCACAAGGGTTCGGAGAGCCAGGAGCCCTGAAGGTCTGGTTGGGGAGTTGGTAGAAAACAGATTCGGCAATTTGGTACAGTGTGGGAAATTCTATTCTGCAAAGACAAGGTTCAAGACATCCCATCTGAGCTCTCCTCCTGGTGAGAGTATTTTGACAGATCCTCAGGTGATCCCCTAAGTTTGGGTGCCCAGCACTATCAGTGAGGGCATGAACATGTAGAAGACAATGTTTCATCTGTTAGTGAGTTTTCTATTTTCTATTTTCCAAGGAGAAAGTAACAAAAAGTAGTACCATAGAACATTGTATATTGTAGCAATCATAGGACAATTGATGCTCAATAAATCCCACACAAAACAGTTTCATCTGTTTTAGTTTTACATGTTAATATCTAAGGTACATTAAGACTTCAGTACTATCCCCTTCCCATATAACAAAATGACTTAAATTGTAAAAGAAATGACTGTTTTTTGAATTTATATCCCCAGGAATTGTGCCAGGAATATCCTTTATTGTCTATTCCTTATAAAAACCCAGTAAGGGGGTGCCTGGGTGGCACAGTTGTTAAAGAGTCTGACTCTTGATTGCAGCTCAAGTTGTAATCTTAGGCTTGTGAGATGGAGCCCCACATTGGGCTCAATGCTCAGAGTGGAGTCTGCTTGAGTATTCCCTCTCTCTCTGCCTCCTCCCCACACTGTCTCTTTTTCTCAAATAAATAAATCTTAAAAAAAAAAAACCCAGTAAGGTATATATTTCATTATTTACAATTTGTAGAGAGGAAATTGAGGCTCAAAAATTACAAGCTTACAAAGTCAAATATAGCTGGTATTGGGGGCAGTGGAGAGGGCTGTCTGATCCAAGCTCACACATTGTACCACTCTGCAGTAAGTAAAATTTATCTAAACTTTGGAGGAAGCAAAGCATTCTTCACAAAGATGAACATTTCTGGCTGCTGATTGAGACCAGATACAGTTACCAACCTGGACGTTCTGATGAAGTCATGTGATCCAAGTGACCATTCTATTTTGGAGTTTATTATATACATATTATGTACTTAGTAAATATTTTTCTCTTAAAAAATAAAGAAGAGAAGAAATAAGATGTTATATTTTATATATTAAGAATCCTCGTGCAAATAAAACTCTGAGCTAAAACGACTTTACTAGTAAACTCTACCAAATATTTAAGGTAGATATGGTAGTATTTATTACACACAAACTCTTCTAGAAAACAAGAGAAGTAGCAGAACCTGGCTGGTTCAGTCAGTGGAGCATATGATTCTTGATCTCCAGATTGCGAGTTCAAACCCCACATTTGGTGTAGACATTACTTAAAAATAAAATATTAGGGGCACCTGGAGGGCTCAGTCAGTTAAGCAGCCAATTCTTGATTTCAGCTCAGGTCATAATCTCAGGATCATGAGATTAAACCCCATGTCAGATTCCACACTGGATGTGGAACCTGCTTAAGATTCTCTCTTCCCTTTCCCTCTGTCCCTGCCCGCCCCCCCCTTCCCTCTCTTAAAAAACAAACAAAAAACCCCATAATAATAAAAAATTAAAAATGAAATCTTAAAAAGAAGAAAAAAGAAAACAGGAGAAGTAGAAATCCTTCTCAACTCAATAGGAGACCATTATTCTGATACTGTAACCAGATAGAGACATTATGAGAAGATAAAATTACAGACCAATATACTTCATAAATAGAGAAGCAAAAATCCTTTTAAAACATCAGAAGATTAAATTCAGTATATAAAAATAGTAACACATAATGACAGGAGTTATTCCAGGCCTGCAAGATTAGTTTCTCATTCAAAATCAATTGATATAATTCTATTAACAGAATAGGGGAAGAACTGTATGATCATCTCAATAGATGCAGAAAAAGGATTTGACAAAACTCAATATCCATTTATAATAAATGTCTCAACAAACTAGGAATAGAAACAAACTTTTTCAACCTAAAAATAGACCTTTATGGAAAAAACTATGGCTAACAGCATACATAAATGTGGAATAATATACCCTTCCCTCTTAAGCTTGGGAAGAAGACAAGGGTGTCTACATACTCACTTCTTTTCTAATAAACATTGTCCTGGCAGTTCTAGACATTTATGATAAGACAAGAAAAAACATAACTGACATACTGATTAGAAAAGAAGTGGTAAAACTGAACTTAGTGAGGTCATAGGAAATAAGCTTAAAATTTCAAAAAAGCAATTGCATTTTTATTTGCTAGCAGTAAATATTTATAAATTAAATGGTTAGAAGTCCCATTTATAATAAAGCCACAAACAAAATACTTAAGAATAAATTTAGCAAGTGCTTAAAAATACATGCAAAACCTTCACACTGAAAACATTGCTGGGAAAAACTAAAGATGCAAATACATGGAGAAATGTTATAGACTGGAAAACAGTATTTTTTTGTTTTTACTTAAATTCCAGTTAGTTAACATACAGTGTAATATTAGTTTCAGGTGTACAATATAGTGATTCAACACTCCCATATATCACCCAGTGCTCATTACAATCCCCTTCACCTATTTAACCCATCCCCCTACCCACCTCCCTTCTGATAACCCTCATTTTGTTCTCTAGAGTTAAGAGTCTGTTTCTTGGTTTGCCTTTCTCTCTCTTTCTCTCTCTCAGTCTCTCTCTTTTCTTGGAGGGGGAAACAATACGTTTAGAGTTTTATTTTTTTTCCAAATGTATTTTAAAATCAAATCAATTCCAATAAAAATTCTAGCATTTGATATAAATTGACAAACTGATTCTAAAATTTATATGGAAAGGCAAATGGTCTAGAATAGATGAAGCTATTTTAAAACACAATAGAATTCTTACACTACTTTAACTAAGGTCTTCCTATGAAGCTTCAGTAATCAATACAGTGATATAGGTGGAATGATAGATCAATGGAATAGAATAGAGTATAGAAAGAGGTGCTGACACATATGACCAATTGACTTTTCACAAAGGGGCCCAGGCACTTTAGTGGCAAGAGGAAAGTCTTCAAAAAATTGCTGGAATACTTGGATATCCACAGAGGAAAAAAATGAACCTTTAATCATACTACACACTTGACATGTGTCAAAAATCTAAATGTAAACCCTAAAAAAATTAAAATCTTAGAAAAAAATGGGAGAAATGGTGTTGATACATTTGAGACCTCATAGAAAAAGAAAGAACCATAAGAGAAAAAAAAAGATAAAGTTGAACCTTATCAAAATTTCAAGGTTTTTTTTCTTACAGGCACCAGTAAGGAAACAACAAAGTATTTCATAAAATGAGAGAAAATATTTGTAAATTATATCTGACAAAGGATTTGTATCCAAAATATATAAGCAAAACCTATAAATCAATACTAAGACAAATCACCATATCAGAAACAGGTAAAAGATCTCAAAGACACCTCACAAAGACAAGGCATATGAATAGACAGTAAGCAATTTTTAAATTATTCAACATCATTGGACAATCCCCATGAGATGGGATGGTTAAATTTAGAAACACTGAAAAAACAAGTGTTTGTGAGGATGGGGAACAACTAGAATTGTTTTAATACTGTTGGCTGGTTATCAAGTTTCAGTTCCTTAGAAAAGTTAAACATGTAACTATTTGACCCATCCATTCCACTTCTAGGTATTTATCCAAGAAAAATGAAATCATATATCTATATATACAGCTTGCAAAAACATACATAATATCTTTATTTATTAGAGGCTAAGCTTGGAAACAACCCAAACGTCTATCAGTGGATGAATGTATAAACACAATTTGGCATATCCATGTAAGGGAATTCTATTCAGCAATAAAAAAGGAATGAAGTACTGATACATCCAATAACATAGATAAATCTTAAAATAAATGTGCTGAGTAAGAGAAGCCAGACACAAAAGACCACATTCTGTAAGATTTCATTTTTAAAAAATGAAAATGAATTTATATCAACAAAAAGTAGATCAGCTCTATTGAGTCAGGATGAAAGGAGGAAAGGATTAGAAATGGGGTGAATAGAATGTTTTGAGGCGGATGGGAATATTCTGTATGATGATTTTTGTGTTGGTCTCATGGGTGTATATGACTCAAAATTTTGAATTATTGGCTTTAAATAGATGTAGTTTATTAGCCCTCAGTAAAGTTGATAAGAGGAAAAAAGTCTTAAAAATATTAACAGTGGAAGAAAATACAATCCAAAAAACTGAAGACAATTCTGTAAGAAGATATTAGTAGAAACAATGGGAATGGTCTCAGTTCCCAGGGTGCTGTTTATTCAGAGAAAGGCTGCAGATCTCCCTGGAAAGAGGTATATAACAAGGGAGAAGGAAACTGAGCCATATATGTGTTGCAATCCCCAGTATCCTCCACCTTTCCCCAGTATGGATCTTTCTGTCATTCCTACAGTAGCTATGCAAGAATTCAGCATTGTCTTCAAGGAACTTGCTCCCTACTCAGTAGGTGATTTGCTTTTTGCATCACTAAGAAAATTAAGACCATCAAGTATGAACCTCCTTTGAAATTCTTCAAATGGAATAAAAAAAAAGTCTCCATTATCTGGTATGACTTACTTCTCCAGCATTATTTCTTTTGAGCCTCACACTCTAGCCTCCGATTACTGTTCTGTGTGGCAGAGAGAGTGCTAGGGAATGTCACTGAAAAGACAGGACCGCCTATTGATTTATGAGCTGGACCCAGGCACTCAGAGGCTCCTCACGCCCTCCCCTGTCCTTGGAATGTGGATTCCACTTGCCTTCCTCACTCAAAGTCTGTTCCAAAGACATAGCCTTGAGATAGTGATGTGGTGTTGAGAACACCTGCATAATAATATGTGACTGAACCCAGTTAAGCCTCCTTATGAATTTTTAAGATACAGTGGGCGGGGGCAGGTATCCATTCATCTTACTGCTGCCCAAGACAAGCCTCATATATAAGTTTCCTTTGCTTATTAAAACTGCCACCTACCAATCTAGAGTGGCCTGCCTGTTTCTTTTGTCTCTCCCTGCCCTCTGCATATGGGGGCCAGTTTCAGACTACACTTGGGAAGCTCCCAAGGAGGTTATAAACCAACAGAAAGTCTGTGAATGCATTCAGGAACAATCATGCCATTGTGAACTAGGCGGAGCATCCAGGTATAACATAACTAGTGGAACAGAGACACCAGAACAGCAGCTGTGAATTCAGAACAACAACTTACAGGCCAAACCTAAACTGGTAGGCTGTGCCCCATGTGCCTTTGACAGAGAAAAGTGGCCTTGACAACAGGTCAACGGGTGGGATTGAAGCTGTTGTGTACTCTTTAAAAGCTTGGCTGGTAATCCTATGAAATAATTTTTATGCATAAAGGACCTGTAAAATTGAATTATCTTAGGTGTCACAAGTACAAAGAGGCAGAGCTGAAATTTAAAGAAAGGCTTATGCTATCAAGTCTATGATTTTCCACCCACTAATTAATAATGCCTTGGTTTAAGGAAAGAGCCTTGTGCACACCTTGCACTGAAAGAAGAGATAAAAAAGGCCAAGCAATAGATGCAGATCCAAGAGGGCACTGTTTTATATAACTAAAGGGATAAGAACATTTCAAATATGATTAAACAAGTATCAGGTGCTATAAAGAAGACTAAGAACATGTCATTGAACTACGATTTCAACATTGACAAATAATAGGAAGTATATTTCTTACATCCACCTGAAAGTGTGGTATTTTCTCAGGAGCAAGCATCCATGACTTAAGTCAAAAAATGTACTTTTGTCCCTAGTTGAAATGTAAAATTAAAGGACCCTTGCAGGCAAGCATCCTTCTTTCTCAAGATACCATTAACAAGATACCATTCCTTATACCTTTAACCATAAGAGACTCTTAACTATAGAGAACAGACGGAGGGTTGCTGGAGGAGAGGTAGGTGGGGGATGGGCTAAAACGGTGATGGGCATTAAGGATGGCACTTGTTGTGTTGATCATTGGGTGTTATATGTAAGTGATGAATCACTAAATTCTACTCCTGAAACCAATATTACACTATATGTTAACTAACTAGATTTTAAATAAAAATTTGAAAAAAAAATTCTTTACACCTTTGTCTCTTGGTTCCTGGTGTTTCGCTGTATGCCTTGACTCACATTTCCACTCCCAGAGCCTTTTCTTCCCAGGAACACTGCTCTCAGTGGCTTTACAGGTTATTACTGTGAGGATTCCTTTGGCTAAAGTATGCTGTCCTCATGTGATCCCTAGCTGCAGAATTTGGGTCTCTTCCAGGCAAATAAATTTCACCTGTGAGAACTGTGAACGACCTCATACAATTTACTTCTTTCATTGCTGGAAGATATATACTGAGTTAACAGGACTCTCTTCCAATTCTTCTTGGGTTCTTGAAATCTTGTTATGTCTAGGATACCACCTGTGCCACACTCAAGGTATTAGAGGCTATTGTATACCTTCAAGGAGTGGTATGTTCTTTGCTTTAGGTGATTATTTTCTGTTGATTGTAGTGGGGGCATGATAATATTAACAGATTTCATATTTACTTCAGATGACTATGCTAGACAGATACTCAAATGGAGAGAATGCCATCTTTTACTCTGTCTTGGATAAAAATACCAGATACAACCCAGTATTGGGAGTTTGGGTGGTACCTTGGCGACTCTAGAAGGAATCTTGCTAGGACTTTCAACCACTACAGTGATCCAACTATTTTCTGATTAGAAGTAGTTTAAGATTAAATCATATAAAATTGTTGATATTTTACCATATTACACCCATAAAAGCAGGTATTTAATATATTTCAGCAGAATACTACTGCTACTGCTAAGAGCTTTCTGCTTTCTCCTCTCTTCTTCATAATTTCTCCTTACTCATTATTCCTGTTGTCTTCCAACTTCTCATTCATGTTAGCTTCTGCTTATTGATTTCTCTATGTCTTGTAACTTAGGGGACACTAAACCATTTGTCTCTATTTGTTAATTAATGACATATCTCTCAATAGGTGATTTGATTGGCTTAACTGATCACTACTTAGAGCAGAGCACACTCTTTGGGTAGAGTTCTCATATGAGGCCATTCCATATTCCCTAGCCCGCCTGTAGGTGAACTGCCTCTGGGGCTGGTGCCATATCTATTTATGGATACAAAATTTGATTTCTTATGAGGCATAAGCCAGTATGGGGGGGGCACTGAAAGTAGTAGGCATTGGAGATGGTCAATACAGTTACTCTTTTTTTTTTAAGCTCTTTTTATAGTTGGAGAAAAATATATACTCATTTCTCAAGGACTCAAACCCCATTTCTCCAGAGGCAGTTATATTACTTTGATTCTTTTTTTTTTTCCCTTCTCTATGAATCAGTGGGGCCCATATTCAAATGACCCCATTAAAAACACATGAAATAAAGAACCCCTGACATCCTGCTGGGCTGGCCAATTATGGTTCATCCCTTCACAACTGTAATATATTTTATAGATGACATATACATTTCCCTTTTATTTTCTTCTTCCCAAAATGAGGTTTCCCTCTATTTAACTTCTATTCCAATCAGTCTTCATATATTTAAGATCAATAATATATATTTATTTATTTTTTTTTTTTTTTAAAGATTTTATTTATTTGACAGAGAGAAAGACAGCCAGAGAGGGAACACAAGCAGGGGGAGTGGGAGAGGGAGAAGCAGGCTTCCCGCTGAGCGGGGAGCCCGATGCGGGGCTCGATCCCAGGACCCTGGGATCATGACCTGAGCCGAAGGCAGACGCTTAACGACTGAGCCACCCAGGTGCCCCAAGATCAATAATATATATTTAAATAATCTTTGAAAACTTTATCCAGACTGAAGCAGTTTAGAATGGCCCTCAGCTTTTCTTTGCTTTAACACAAACAATAGGTCAAGCTGTCTCCAACTGAACCATGTCTAAGTAAGTCTGGCTCTCTTTCCTCCTTGTTACTGCTTGGCAGGCTGAAGGCTCGAAGGTCAGGTCATGGCCGTCTTTCCAAAATATGATGGAGCCTGAAGTCCGGCTTCTCCTTCACTCCCTTCCAGACTGTTTAGTTGTGTTTTGTTTTTTTTGTTTTTTTTTTTTTTTCCTCCTCAGTGTGGCCAGATGGACTTTTTTTATATCCTGTACTCAGCACTGTTTGGATTCAGTTTTTCAAGATGAATCCAAGTTTAACCTCTCAATGTTACAGAATCTTTCCAAGGGAAATTTTTTCCAACCACTCTTGTGCATTTATAATGTCTAAATAATTATATTTAAAAAAAATAATTGCTTCATCCAAACTTCGTCCTAGCTTCATATCTATTATCTAGTGGACATTCACATAATGCACACAAGGACAGAATTCTACATGGATTCAACTCATGCTTAGTTAAAATTAAAGGAAAAGTCAATTAGAAGAATATATTTTATATAAGAAACACATGGAGGCAATTGGGGGAAAACAGAACAAAGAATTATTTTCACGATTATGGTTTACTTTACTCAATTATGGTACAAAATCTTGGTAATTTCTTATTCAGTTCTAAGCAAAGAGTGAATAGATCCCATCCTTCTTCTGCCTCATACCTGGAGATGGGGCATCTGATCTATGTGACATGCTATATCTGTAAATTAGTTCACTAAGATTCTCCCATAGATATAACAGACTGCAAGTTATATGCAATTTCAAATATTAACTGCAAGTTGACCCTGTTTTGTTTCACTGCTTGCATGCCTAAAGGTTAGAATTGAGACTCATTCTATAGGTGAGGAACATTGAAATCTTAAGCAACTATCAAGGGTATTAAGGTAAGGAGAGGGAGACACTGAGTCTAGAATACAGAATTTCTGGCTCTTTGTCTAATTTTTTTCCATCGAACTTCATCAACATGAACCTTGGATAGGACCCTATGGGCTACCTTTATTTATAGCATACAGGAGATGAAAATTTACTTCTTTCTTGCCCAAACAGCTAGGGTTGAACAAATCTCAAGTCACCTCTAAGAGGGAAGCATTGGGTTTGTTTAGCATCCTGAAGGTGTCTGTTAAATTTTGAGTGCCCTTATCTTACTCTTTTGAAATCTGAGCTGAAGGAAAGCATCAACTTTGGTTATTTTGGTTACTTATGTTTATTAAACTTAGCATGTTGATAGTTCCAGGGACATTTGGATTTTAGACTTTATTTCCAATGGTGGATTGAAAAGACACTGTTCCTTAATAAAATAATCTAATAAATCGGAAACTAGGTAGTAGAAATGTCTGAAGACAGAGGGTTTCCTGCCAAAATGCTAAGCCTGTTAGGATATATGTTCTCCAGAATGGCAGAACCCCTTCAGTTTTGGATTGACACACATTCATTAAAAATAAATTAGTGTTCCCATCTGGTCTGACTCATTTGATAGGAACAAGAAGTTCCTTTAAAAGTACAAATAGACAGGGGGAGGGGAATGAAAAATAGAGAGAGGCATGGGACTGGCCTTGTGCAATCTTCCTACGTCTAAGGACCACAGACATAATTCTGATGTACAGCTAAAATATTCTGAGCGGAACATCAGCAAGCCCACCTATGTGTGAAGATATTTATTGCCTTGAATTATCCCACAGATCAATTGAATTTTCTGTCGTTGGCAGCTTTCTCTTAATCAATTTTCAAAACTAGCTTCTGTTCCAGGAATCAAGTGTTAAATTATTAAAGGATGGAAATAAAAGTGTTCTGTGTTTTCAGATTCACTTTTACAAAAGTAGTGGTGGAATTTATAAATAAGTTAATTAAAATGTAAATTCCTTTAGCAGGGTTCTTGAAACAAGTAGCTCTGAACTTCCATTCTCTAAGCCCTCTGTGGGTTGCATGTTACAATCTATAGTCAGAGAGGGGAGAAGGTCATGAAGAAAGAAAGAAAAAAAATATATATATATATATCTCCAAAATTCCCAATCACCATAGTAGACTCAAAATACTGTAAATCAAGTTTATTTATTATCCCTCTTTTGGCAAGGAAAAGATTATCTCAATTTTTATGTCAGGCAATCAAAATTCTCTTTCATTTCTCAGGTTCTTAAATTACTTTCTATTCCCATTTTAATCTCTTTGGCCTTTATAGACAGATAAAATTTAGTTGTCTTGGCAGAATTAATGTAAGTTATTTTCTGGGTTTTTTTAAAATGCTTAATCCAGGAATTACATTTTCAAAAACATATATAATATAATGAATTAAATTGACACAAGTACAGTAAATTCAACTCTATACATAAAACTACCTTGATTGCTCTTGTGGGCAATCTTAAATTGGCGTGTAAAGTGAGATTTCCATTGAATCAATGTTTTTAATTCTCTCTGTCAGCATATTTCAAGGGGAAAAGTTCATGAATGATAAGCCAAAGAGATTTGCCAATTCTGACAATGTATTTTTCTTCTTTCATAGATGAACTAGGAAAGGAATTGTACACTTGCATGATTATTTTTTTTGAAACCTGATATTATCTTTCTCTGAGAAAGACCATATGGAACAACCACAAAGATATGTGTGAAAGGAAGTGAGTGTGTGTTATCAAGAAAAAAAAAAGTAGACAATATAGACAAATTATCTTTCAAATGGAATCTTATCCAAGTACATAAAAGGAATTTTTTACCCCATTCTGAATTTGAAAAATAGAGTTAAACTTGGTTTGAATTAGCACTGATTCTTGGAGGGCTGGATAGTAAGTTCAAGATTTCTAATAATCTTTCACTCTGAAGATCAAGTATTTTATCAGAAGAAATCAGAGCCAAGTTATAATCTATATAGAAAATACTCTTTTTTAGTTTTGCCTCCAGGCTTTCTTCACTAAAGAGAGCCAATATTTCCTTCCAAGGGAATTCTAGGATACAACAGGCCTAATGTTTTATAACATGACTACATGTCTATATGTACAGTTTAAAATCCATGAAAACATTACTGCTGCTTTTAGTCAGGGTCCCTGAAATGGACTCAAGGAAAGAATGTGTTTACAGATGTTTGGCTAGCTGCTTAGTCAGGGTCTTCTAGGGGTAATACTTTAATTGGATAACACCAAAACTAAGGTCTAGTTCTCTACTTAAGACATTTAGAAACTCAATTCGGTAAGTACATTCTGAGATAATCAGTCTCCCTTGGACTGGTTCATGTGAATCCAATTCATAAGAGACTTAAGAGTTATATTTAGTCTCCTTCTCTATGCTCTAGGCACTCTAGACTTTGTCCTGCCAAATATAATCCTTTCTCACAGCTTTTAAACTAGATCCTCCCTATGTCTGAAATGCTCAATCTTCAGATCTCTGTTTGATTTGGTCGCAGCTGAAATATCACTGTCTCCCATCCAAGTACTAACCAGGCCCGACCCTGCTTAGCTTCCGAGATCAGACGAGATCGGGCGCATTCAGAGAAGCCCCATCTGCCTACCTTAGCCAGCATAACCTCTCCCTGGATTCTCTGTTCTTCTTATTTACTTTACTTTTTCACATAGCACTGAGTGGAAATTGAAATGCTATTATTTATTTAATTATCTACCAAATTATCCTCTCTTCCCACTAGGATATATGGCTCATAAGGACACTTTTGTCCTTCACTGCTCCCCCAGCACTAAGAACAGCAGAAAGCTGGTGCTCAATATATTTACAGGCAGGAGGAGGAAATAGGCCAGAAGCAAAGGCATAACCTTTGATTTTTCCCTGTTTCAATCCATAAAAACAGGACAGCAAGATGAGATAGCAAAACATAAGTCCACACACAGTATATACAGCACTTGTAGGTTACTTGTAGGATAAAAAGTGATCCCTCTACCATCTTCAAAATACGAGTAGCCCTATGCTGGCACAGATCTGTCTGATAATAAGGGTAAAGGAGACATCAGGAAAGCTAGATTGTTCTGACCTAAAAGAACACTAGAAAATAATCAAAGAACCTATGATAGTCAATTCTATGTGTCAATGTGACTGGGCCGTGAGGTGCCCAGATATTTGGTCAAATATTATTCTGAGTGTTTCTGTTAAGGTGTTTTTGGATGAGATAAACATTTAAATCAGGAGACTGAATAAAGCAAATTGCTCTCCCTAATGTGAGTGGGCCTCATCCCAATACTTGAAGACCCAAATAGAACAAAAAGGCTGACCTTCCCCTGAAGAAGAGAATGTTCCTCCTGCCTGCTTCAGTCTGGGACATCAACTTTTTTCTGCCTTTGGACTTGAACTGAAACAATGGCTCTTCCTCGATCTCCAGTTTACCAGTGGCAGACTAGAACCATACCATCAGTTCTTTTGGGTTTCCAGCTTGCCAATTCACCCTGTAGATCTTGGGATTTGTTAGCCTCCACAGTAATGTAAGCCAATTCCTTACAATATCTCTCTTTAGCTAGATGAGAGATGATAGATACATAAATTTCCTATTAGTTCTGGAGAATCCTGAAAAAGACAATCCTCTTCAGAACAAAGTCTCTCTGAAGAAAAACTTCTGGGAATAAAATCTAAACTGAGCCAGAAGACATTCTAGAGACAAGAGAAAGAGAAGCTCCCCCAGGGAATTATTGTAAGAGGGGAATTTTAAAGATAAGTTCAAAGAGGCAGGTCTAACAACTGAAAAAACAACCGTAGCACCCTATAACTAGAAAAGATATTCTGGTCTATTATCTTTTTTAAGAGCCCTGGAAAACACATCTTAAATATAAGCAACACAGGATTGTAATTTATATCACATATGAAGCTATTATAATAAAAAGTGCTATCATGATTTTAAAAACTGTCTTTACAGAAAAGGAAGATTAGTCAGAAAGACATGCCCACAAAAGAGAAAAAACCCTAAAACCTTGTATTTTAAGAAGAGCTAAAAGATAATTAAGAGGGGCTAACGGAAATTAAGACAGTTATGTAAAATATGAAAGAAAAGCATAGATCAGAAGCAGAAAAATTTAGGAATGAGACAATTATAATAAAAGTAGATTTGAAAAAGGAGCTCACAGATATCAGGATAAATTTTTCTTATTTGTTTTGATTTTTAAGATTTTATTTATTTGAGAGAGAGAGAGGGCATGGGCAGGGTGGAGGGGCAGAGGGAGAGGGAGAAGCAGACTCCCTGATGAATAGGAAGCCCAATGCAGGACTCGATCCCAGGACCCCAGGATAATGACCTGAGCTGAAAGCAGATGCTTAACTGACTGAGCCACCCAGGTGCCCCTGGGACAAAATTTTTTTAAAAAAGAAAAATATTCTGTCAGAAATGCTCAAACTAGAGGAAATATAAGAGTAAATACATACCATGGATAATATCATAGGAGAAGGATGAAGATTCTAAAAAAAAAAAAGAAGAAGAAGAAAAAGAAAGAGAAAGAGTTCAATTAAAAAATATTTTCACGGGGTGCCTGGGTGGCTCAGTTGGTTAAGCAACTGCCTTCTGCTCAGGTCATGATCCTGGAGTCCCAGGATCGAGTCCTGCTTTGGGCTCCCTACTCAGCAGGGAGTCTGTTTCTCCCTTTGACCCTCCTTCCTCTCATGCTCTCTGTTTCTCATTCTCTCTCTCTCAAATAAATAAATAAAATCTTAAAAAAAAAAAAACTAAAAAAAATATTTTTCACAAAATAACAATCCCCAAAGAGAAAAGTAATGTCAGAATGAATACAAAAATTTATATTTAAAAAAATGACCTGAAATGGACAAATTCCTTGATATATCAATTATAAAAACAAACTCAAGGAGAAATAGATAATGTGGATGGCTCTCTATTAAAGAAGACATTGAACTTGTGATTAAAAACCTTCTCACAACAAAAACTTGTTGAATTGTAGCAAACATTTAAGGAATAAATATTACCAATTCAATAGGAAATACTCCAGAAATTTTAAGAGGAGAGAATACTTTTCAACGTATTCATTGAGCTCAGGATTACTTTGAAACCAAAACCATACAAAGACATTACAAGAAAAATTTGAAAACTACAGCTCAACATTCCTTATGAACAAAAACACAAAAACTCTAAACAAAACTTTAGCCAAATTGAATCCAACAATACAAAAAAAGAAGGGTTTCTTCCAGGCATGCAAGGTGTTTTAACACTTGAAAATCAATCAATGTTAACAAATGTTAACAAATTAAGAAAGAGAACCATACAAAAATTGCAGTAGAAGCATTTGACAAACCTAACATACATTCCTGATAAAATTCTCAGCAAACTATGGATAAAAGAGAAATGTCCTCAACCTGATCGACCTGATAAAGGGTATCTGTGAAACACCTAGTGTTTAGTATGTTATCATCATATATAATGATAAGAAAATGCACACTGTTTCCTCCTAAGATCAAGAAAGTCAAGGATATCTGCTCTGGCCATTTATATACAACATGGTCCGAGAAGTTAAAAAGAGAGAGAAATAAAAGTTGTCCTATTAGAAAAAGGGATAAACTGCTTATATTTACAGATGACATGCTCATCTATGTAGGATATCTGATGTAATCTACAAAAAAAGCTACCAGAACTAACGAGAAAGTTTATACAGATTGTAGAACATGCGCACGTGTTTGCACACTTGCGCACACACACACACACACAAATGTCAAGTGTATTTCTATATAACAACTAACAACCAGAAATTGAAATAAATGAAACAGTGTCATTTTCAATTGCATCAATATATGAAGCTCTTAGGCAAAAGTCTGGCAAAAGTATAAAACATTTGCATTGAAAACTATAAGGCACTGAGAAAAAATAAAGAGCTAAATAAATGGAGATAGACATTCATGTTTATGAGATGGAAAGTTCGATATTGTTAAAACATCAAATTTTCCACAAATTGTTCCATAGGTTCAACACAACTGTGATAAAAATTTAAGTAGGTTTTCTTACAGAAATTCAACACTATGTCTAAAATTCATTTGGAAATGCACAGGGCCTAGAATAGGTAAAGTAACTTTGAAAAGGAACAAAACTGGAAGGCGAAGAGTAATCAAGACAATATGGTATTGGCATAAATAGATCAACAGAATAAAGAGTATAGAAATATATCACGATATAATGGACAACTGACTTTTGACAATGGTGCAAAGGCAATTCAGTGGAGAAAGGATAGCATTTTCAACAAATGATGCTGGAAAAATTGGAAACCCACATGCAGAAAAATGAACTTTGACACATACTTTACACCATATACAGAAACTTAATCAAAATAATCATAGATCTAAATATGAAACTAAAAAAATTAAAAATATAAAACTTGTAGAAAAAACAGAAGATAACATCTTTATGATCCTGGGTTAGGCAAAATTTCTTAAATATTGCAGTAAAAATGCAGTCCATAAAACAATTTGATAAATTGAACTTCACCAACACAATTAGAAAAATGGAAAGAACAATATAAGAACAATTTTGTGAAGCAAATGTCTGGTAAAGAATATGCATCCAGAATATATAAAGAACTGTCAAACTCTGCAATGAAAAACAACCCAATCAAAAACGGCCAAAGATTTGAATAGATACTCCAACAAATAAGATATACAGATGGCAAATAAGCTCATGGAAAGATATTCAGCAACAGCCAAAAACCAGAAATGACCCTAATGCCTATTGAAAGATAAGTGGATAAACACACTGGGGCATATCCATAGAATGGATAATATATAACAATAAATAGTAATGAACTATTGGTGCATGCAACAACATAGACAAATCTCAAAATAATTATACTAAAAAAATTATACTGCCATGGTTGTCTAGATATGGAGATAGGGGATAGGGAGGGAAAGGAAGGAGGGATAACAAAGAGACACAAACTTTTGATGGGTATATTTACTACTCACTACATTCTTGCTAACCGTTCCTTTATCTTTTTGTATAGTTGCAGAGATTGAAACATTGTTTGATTCTACATTATTTAATAATGGATGTATTCAACAATGAGCTTATAAAATTCCTGAAAATTTAACAATCTGCTCTTGAAAGCTGGTTTGAGCAAGCTCAAGCACACCAGTGTAACTGACCCTCCAAAAAGAGCTAGGTCCAGATGGTTTCACAGTAGAATTCTAAAAAAATATCAAAGGTCCCAATGTTACATGAAATCTTCCAAAGCATAAGAAAGGAAGGAAAACCTTCAAATTCTTTTTATAGAGCAAGTGTAACATTGATATATAATTCTGATATAGTATAAAAATTAAATTAAAAACTAATACCACTTATGAATATCAATTAAAAAGTACTAAGCGAAATAATGAACAGAATCCAATAGCACATTAACAAAATAATAAGTCAGACATTCCAAGAATGCACAATTGGTTCAATATTAGGAAATCCATTAATATAATACATAATAATAATAAATCTACAAAGACAAATTATATGTATATGCCATGGATGCTGAAAAAACTTGGCCCAAATTCAACACCCATTCCTAAAAAAAAACACTCTGGAAAATAGAAATTGTTAAATGTCCTAGAAAGGTAGACAAAGTACAACCATCAACAAATGAGAATGAATGGGGGGAGTGTATAGAAAGTAGAATAAGCATGCATGTCCTTTAAGATTTAAGACTTTAGTGTAAAAGAAGAGGGATATACATATAACACTAAAAATGTAAAAATTTTAATCTTCATTTTGAACTGGAAATATCAGTGTAAATTTGATATGTTTTCTCTTAAAAAATACCTATTTCTTATTTCTGAACCCTGAACATATCTAGACTAATCTTAAAGCAATAAGCATCCCAAGAACCCATATTTGGGGATCTCAATATCATTCCCTAACAAAGATAAAAATGTTCATTAGAGAAATGGTGGATTCTAGACTTAATGGAGGAAAGATAAACATGGACTATCTCATAATGGTAGAAAATAAGGGCTTGGAAACCACCTTGAAAAGACACAAAAAACCAAAATTGGGACAATTAGAATACTAACTACAACACAGTGATCATATCAAATATATTTATTTCCATGAGTTCACAGCAATGACCCCCCAAAATACACATTGATAGATACTAGTAAGTGAAAATTATTACTTTGAAAATGAAATGAACCATGATTTGAAAAGTTAAAGGGGAAAGAAAAGTCAGACATAATTATGCATTTATTGTATCTTTCCTTTATCACTTGTATCTCAGAGTAACAAAATAGTTGATGAAGGGATGCTTCTATTTTATAGAAGTTTTCCAGTTACTTGTTAGAAAAAGGAATAGTAAAATTAGAATATCTCGATAACACTGTATTGTGTAACTGAAATTTGCTGAGGGTAGAGAGTAAGAACTTAAATGTTCTCACACACAACACAAAAAGGTAAATATGTGAGGTGATGGATGTGTTAATTCAATGGTGGGAATTCTTTCAGAATATATATATCGAATCATTATGTTGTACACTTCAAATATCTTACATTTTATTTGTCAATTATATCTCAATAAAGATAAGAAAAATATCAATTTTTCAAACCTTTTGTAAACCATAATGAATTAATGAAATGGATAATCATCAACGACTGCTAATATCAGAGACCGAAATCCAGGCATCATGTATCTACTGATGAATATATAAATGCCTATAAAGTAGCCTTACAAAAGTTTAACAAACACAAAAACTGAATTTGGATCTATCAAGTCTTTTATATCAGTCTGGGTCTAACCAAGAGACAGAAACCATATAGTAATTTGGACAAGAAAAGTTTAACTGTTCTTCAGGATTGGTGTAATAAGGGATTAGATAGTATGGAGTAGAGAGAATTCTGAATAATATAGGAGAGGCAGATAAAGAGAGTAGCCACTGGCCCAAAGGCTGAAACAGAACACTCAAGAGAGGAATCTTGAAATCAGAGACCACCAACCAGGGATGAGATCTAGATCTCACAGGAGAGGGTGTTTCCAAGACACTGAGCAGATTCACTGAGGTGCCACATGGAGGGGTTTACTGATAATCTTCTCTCTAGAGTCCCAGGAGAAGTTGTCCAAGAGGAAACTCCACACCAAAGGAACTCACAGGAAAACCACTCTGTGAGGTGGTTGAGAAATTCTTCCCACAAGAAGGTGCTGTATTCTGGAACTTACTGCAAAAAATGCCCAAAGGGCTGCCAGGGAAGTCATCTTCAGGAGGTCTCTTGCCCTGCAGAAGACAGCCAAAAAAGCACACTGAGCCAGGAGGCAGAATTCCTTTCCTCCTCTGGAATCCCTTTGGCAACCTCTACTGATACAACTAAACATCATGCCCACTTGTAAGAGAAAATATGTTCCAGTATCATAAGCAAGGTCATGATGGGTGGATTTGGAAATGGGGAGCAATAGATTGATAATGAGTAAACTTCTAACTCTAACTCCCAATACAGAGAAGTACAAGGGGGATGTTTTAGTTAATTTAGATGGTCATAACAAGGTAGCTTAAACAGCAGACATTTATTTTCCCACAGTTCTGGGGCCTAGATGTTCAAGATCAAAGTACCATCAGGATTGGTGTCTGGCGAAGCTCATCCTGGCTTGCAGATAGCTGGGCCTTCTCCTTGTGTCCTCATGTGGCTTTTCTTCTGTGTGCAGCTGAGCCCCGCCTCAAGTCCCCGATCAGTCTGAGTGGAGTCTGCCTGGGACTCTCTCCGTCTCCCTCTGCCCCTCCCCTTCTCTCTCTCTCTCTTTCTCTCAAATAGATAAATCTTCAAAAAACTTATTGCCCAGAATGATTTACTTCTAGTGTCTTCTTTCAGTACCAAAAATATTCCTATGTGGGAGATAATTTATATGGTCCTACCATTTGAAACCTACAGCCTTCCAGAGATGAGTAGCATCCATTTCATCCTCAAACCAAATAAACTAAAAAAAAGAATGTAGCCATAGATAGTAGCTCTTTGCAAAAGCAACAGTGGGCTGCTAGCTACAAAAACACTGGGTTTTTGCTCTTAATCTACTCATATAGTAAACAACAAATGTATGAAAAATGTATGAAAACAATAACTGGACATGATATCAAGAAATTAAATTAAATTAAATATAACCACTTGCTATTAACCAGAATAGTCTTTTCTATATAATAAGCAATAATGGTAGGATGACAAATAGAATATACATAATGTTTTCAAAAATGTAAACACAAATAAAACTATGGAATATAGTTTAGAAAAAGGGAAATCGTATTAACAGTATAATTAAAGGTTGACATAATATTCCATTATAATTTTCTATAATTCTATTACATTAGTTATTGGGAAAACAAGAGAAGAAAACCACAGAAAAAAACAGAATATAATCTACCCATATAAAGTCATATGATGTTAGTATTGGAGAACAACTTCCAGTCAGTTATAAGGTGATATCTTTTTATTTTAACCACTTTAAAGCTTTTATACTGTCAGTCATATTAGCTGGGATTCTTATTGCTTTTTCTCACTTTTGGGATTTCCATTGAACTCATTCAACCTGAAAATATATATACTCCCTTTACAAGGGTTGATATATATCTATTTACAATCAATTTTGATAATCAATGGCTTCATGACAAAGAAGAGCAGAAAAATTTGTCCTTTGTGGGCATATGCTCCTCTGGGAAGGACATTTTGGATATCCTTCCAACTAACATAAAATAATAATATGTACAACCTTTTTAAAGATGGAAAATATATACATGAAAAGTAAGACTTTGTTTTTCCATACAAAAGGAAGTCATGGAAAGAGGAAAGGGAGGCGACTTTAAAATCAGCCGTCCTGATTCTGGTCTCCATTCTGCCATGAAGTGGTGTGACCTTAGGTAAGTCCTTCACTACCTAAAGGGATAATGAGGAACAAATGTGATAATACACTTGAAAGAATTGTGAAGTATGAAGTCCTACACACATGTTGACTGTAGAGTACATCATTATTAAAGAAAGATTTAAAAAATTGAGTATAGAGTAAGATAGATGTAATAGTATTGGCATGCAATTAAATAAAAACTAAAACAAAACAAAACAAAAACTACATGTAATGATGAAAGATGGAGGAAAAGGGAAAATAACTGGGATTATTATTTCAGAAAATGCCAAAGTTTTCTTTGGAATTATAGAGCAAAGTGATGTGCATTGTCTCCAACTAATAATGTAATTATAGGAAACTTTAATTCATTCTTTCTGTCAATAAAAATGATATTGTCTTTCTTATAGTAATGGCATAATAAGTCAGTGCTTTTAAACTCTTTGAATTGTCTCAAAAATAAGGTGCTTCCTCATAAATCTAACACAGAAAATTCCTAGAGATTCCACCATGGTTGAAAATGTGGTAAATATAAATTGAGAGAAAAAATATTTTAAAATGACAAAAAGAATCAAATGACACAAGCATTGAATTAAAAAGAAAAAGAACTAGAAAGCCAGGTTATCTAACCATTGAAATTGGGCTCTTATTTAAAATCAGATGTGACAGTTTGGATCACTCAGCTTCAGTGCTAACGTTGGCAGACTGACGATTCCATGAGCTAGAAGTGGAAAAGAGAATTCAATTTGGTACACAGATAAAGTATAAATACCAAAGATTTTTTCAAATAGAAAATATTTTCATATACTAATCAAGTCACTTTTAATGTAGCTCATAGAACTTCCAAGTGCCTCATTTTCAAAACAACCCTGAAGAAAAAACCTCCAGCACCAAATGTTAGTAATTGTTGTTGCTATCTCTGTTGATACAACAGCTCAAGACTCTTTGAAAAGAATAAGGCAATAAGGGTACTCAATACATTTCTAGAAATTGTCAATGTTCCTATTATTCCAATGATCACTTTGAACCTTAGGAGCTGAGTGCCATTAAAAAAAAAAAAAAATCAACAAACTGAATGGTCCTTTACCAAAAACCACTGCACAACATCAAGCTCCTTTGCTGAAGGATTTCACCTAAATGTGTGAAATTAATCCTTGTTCTGGAGCAAAGGGTTGGGTGCCTTAAAAGCCTACTTGTTTTCTAGAGTCTTGCCTTGAAACCCAGATGAGTTTAGTGTTTCAGAAGCAGACACTAGGGGAAGCGGTGAGCCTGCCAATTCTGTAACAGATACCGGCGTGTCGTCATGTCTCACAAAGACCACCTTTGTGGACCGCATTCTTTTCCCATCAGGCCATGCAGCCCTGACCTGTGGTGTGTTTTTAGTTTCCAAAGAATGCTGATCCTCTCTAAATGATGTACTGAAAACTGAGTGTTGAGCACAAATGAAAAGTGAAAAGTGCCATTTAGCACACAACGTAATTATTTCATGGCCTGCTGCAAGTTAGCAAAAGCACGTTTCAGCTTTTAAGATGCGAAAGCCAGACCACGCTGTATCATAATATTTTGTGTGTTTTTCTGGAAACAGCTTTAAATCCCCCTTTTCCTGGGTTGGAGGCTGCTGAGAAGGGAAAAGGGAATGATATTTTCATGTGGAATAGCTTTTTAAAGACTAGGTAATAAAACCTTGATTAAGTGAACAAACATTGATTTCAATATCTGCAGTGGCCAGACCCTTTCAAAAGAAACTAGCTCAACCTCAGGAAATAGCATAAGCAATCATAGCTATTAAATTCACATTGCACTAAAATTTAATCCATCCAAGTGCACCATTAAAGTCAATACCATGAATAGCCATATAGTGTGGATGTGTATACACATACCAATTTTGAATATCACATAGGTTTAATTTTGTACACATTCTATATAGTACATGCTAAGTGGAAGAGAAAGTGAGTTTATGTGACTTCCAATTCTCACAAAGATTCCTTCAACAAATTAACCTTTTTTTTTCAAATATTTATTTATTTATTTGAGACAGAGAGAGCAGGGGGAGGGGAAGAGGGAGAGGAAGAGAGAGAATCCTAAGCAGGCTCCACGCAGAGCCCAATACAAAGCTTGATCTCACAACCCGAGATCATGACCTGAGTGAAATCAAGAGTCCGACACTTAACCAAATGAGCTACCCAGGTGCCCCAATAAATTAATCTTTATGATGGCATAAAAGATGCCATTTTTCTAGAAACACCTTAAAGCTCTATAATCTAGTGTCCCTGGTCCTAATAACTGAGAATAACTTCTAATTAGAAAAAAGAAAAAGGATAAAAAGGAATTATATCTTTTACCAGGAAAGTCCTAAATGTTGGCAGCGAGAGTTCTACCAGGAAAGGATTTTCCCTTGGACTCACCACCACATGCCACTCTATCACAGATAAATTTTGAGATAAGGTAACTTGCTTCTCTGCCCAGATATCATATAATAGAAGAAAAATAAACAGCTCCTTTCCTGCTTTCAGGGGATGAAAATTTTTTGATTTTTCAGAAAAATTATTAAAAAATAATACTGTTGTGATTGCATATTTTCCCACCTGTGTCTGCAACAGCTCCACCAGAAGTGGAACATTTTGTTCATTGACCACAGTATAACGACTGTTGTCTAGAACTTTCTTGATAAATGTTATTTGAATGAATCAAGACTTGAGTGAACTTCTCAATAGCCTATTAGCTTTCATCAGTGTGAAATGTAGAGATGAGAATAGGATAGAAAGGGGGGAATATTTGCAACACTTCTGCTGTACACCTCCACTTAGACTTCCGCCCTACTCCCAGGACCAGCCACTTCTCAGTGCTGCTATTTCTTTATAATCAATGCTAGTCGCTTGTCAAGAAAGACTTTCATTGAAAAATTGATGAAAAGCATCCCCCAAAATATTTATTCTGTAGTTCTTTACTAAGTGTCCACTATATACCAAGCACTGTGTCTGGCAATATGAATAAAGACTCAAAGATGATCTATGATGCTATTTGACAAATTATCACTTACATAACACCATGAAACTATTTAAGGAACAAATTATTTATTGATTTTTCTACCATATGTCATGCATCAATTCTCATAAATACGTATGAATTAAGTGTGATTATCATTTCCCACTTTCAGATGAGGATAGCAATGCACAAGCGAAATTAAGAAATTTGCCCAAAGTCATTCAGATTGTTAGTTCTTCTAGAGCCAAGATTTGGACCACAGTAGCCTGGCTCTGAAGCAGGGCTCTTAACCACTAAATTATGTAGCAAAGGCTTGCTGGGTGATGATGATAAAGCCTTGCCATAGAATTATATTTTTAGACTGTAATATAGCTCTTTCTGTGGCTTAGCCAAAAGTTTTGTGTAAAACAATCACATATTTGCTAACCCACCCGAAGAAATATATCCATTTGATAAAGACTTTTTTTCTCCGAATTATCAGTTGAACGTTATTTGTTCACAAACCTTCAACAAATCGTACCACTCACACAAACACAGTAATTAGTTTTAATTTCCCTTTGTCCACCTAACATAAAAGTGGAGTAATTGATATCTTGATACTGAGAATTTCATTCTACCTAAAAGCAAGTTTAGCACTTTAGTAACTTGAAAGGGTATTTGGTAAATGTCAAGAATCTTAAAATTCTGATAACCTCTACCTGAAAAGGTTGTTTTATGAATTGAATTTCCTGTAACATGTTTTACAAATAAATTCTGCGTCTTAGATTTTGATGATACTTATTTCTGTTTGGCCTTAGTCTTCTGGCCCTAAGAAGAAGATTTTAAGATTATAAATACAAAGAGTTCCACAGCTCTTTTTACTGTAAGTGAAATGACATCTGGTTAAGTGGATTCAGTGTTTTAAGAAATGCCTCTCAGTCATAGACTTTCTTTTGTGTCCTAACTTGGGCTTTATTCTCTATCGAAATGCTTCATTGTTCCATACTCCTTTGCCCTCCTTCTTTTCATATGTATTTTGAAGTCTTTCTCTTTCCACTGTAAATATTTAAAATGTGTTTTTAATGGTTCATGCTTTGGTTTATCAAATATGTATGAAGGACCTGTTATGTGCTGGTACTGTCTATGAGTTGGAAATATGAAGGTGAATTACATTTTGCATTATTTTTCGATTGTTCACATTGCATAATAATGCTCTGTTTATACAAAGGAAAGTGCGCAGCTTATATGTCTAAACTATAAAGTTCACAATAAAAGGACAACCTCTGAACCTACCATCCACCCCAAGAACCAGAATACCATCAAAATTACCAAAATCTACAAGTTCCTTCCCAATTCCAACCCCTCTGCTTCCTCTCAAGATGTAACTACTATTTGAACTTTTCTTTTTTATTCCCTTTCTTTTCTACTGATCCTTATTGTTTTTCTCCTCCTTTTTCTTTAAGAGTTTTAACATGGGTGCATATATCTACTTTCACTGTTCTATAATATTTTATTCTTCAAAAAGACACAATGTTATTTATCCATCTCCCATTGAGGAAATTTGGGGCTATTTTCAGATTTTGCTATTATGTACAATAAGCAATGGTCATTCTTGTATATGTTCTTTAGTGCATGCTCTAGAATCTCTTGTACACACTTTGTAGTGAAATCGCTGTAGATGATAATAGGAAGATCCATATTTTCAAGATGTTATCAATTTATATGCCAAATTAAACTCACATCAGAATTGCCTAAGAGTCTCCATTGATCCTATATTGGAAATTATCAAACTTTTTAAATTTTGCCCAACTAGTGTGTGCTAAGTAATGTATAATGTGATATTTACTACTTCACTGATTCTTAATGAAGTTTAATATCTTTCATATGTGTCTGGATCATTTCTATTGCTTCTTCCGTGGAATACTGTTTCATATAATTTGCTCCCTTTTTAAAAATTTTCCATTCTAATGTAACCATTAAAGATATTCATTCATGAAGAAATAATTTTGATGTATGGTATATAATAAATAAGCTCCATTTATTTACAGGTACATTTATTCCCAAGTGCTCTTCAAAGTCACCTGTCTTATATGTACAACTGGGGTTTGTTTCTGATATATCTTTTTCATTCTATCAGTACTTGTCTATTCCTGTTCCAATGCCACATGGCCTCAATGAACTTTGTAACATATTCTTATTTTTCTTTTTTCAGGAGTATCTGTATTATTAATCCTCAAAAATCCCATTTGAATTACATTAAATCTATTGATCATTGGAGAGAATGCCATCTTTGTGATATGGAATTTTCTCACTTAAGACATTATAATGTGTTTTAATAAAATTTTATACTTTTTTATATATACATGCTTAGTTGTGTTTAGGCCTAGGTGTCATGTTATTTCTTTTTTAATTCGTTTTGGCAAGTGATATTTTTATAAGAACATAATCTCCAATAAATCAAGCTTTGTACATATTTCAAATCTTTTAAAAACTTTGCTAATTTTAACTGAACTATCAAAAATTGTAAGATATGTGTTAACATCTCCCACTTCAATGGGTATTTCCAAGTTTCTCCCTAGAATTTATGTAAACTTTAGCTTTTTTACATTTTGAAGCTTTATTATTTAGTGCATTCTTGTTATCTTTCTATAAATTGAAACTTTCTGTTTTAATAATGATTGTAATTAGTATTAGAAGTTGTTTAATAAAAGACAGTTAATATTTTCATCAGAGATATATTACTCAGCCAAAGATACCTAAGTATTGTTACCAGAAGCACTAGTGTTTGACTAGGTATAATTCTTTATTTTGATTTGATTGCATTAAATCTTTATATTTGAATTTCTCCAAATATGGTCATTTGCTTTATTTCCTAGTAGAAATATTTAGTAAATAATAAGAACGAAAATAACTTTCCAGTATATAGCCTAAAATTTAAAAAAAAATAGGTTTTCTATTTATTATTCATTTAATTAAGATCCTAAGTACAGAGGACCATACTGATCACGTTCCTCAGCCCATGCTATGTTCTTATCATTGATTCCTACACAAATCTATGTGTTCACTTTTATCTCTTGATTCCATTTTCTTCTCTTTCTCCCAAGAGGCACCAACTTTATTTTTTAATTTTTTTTAAAGATTTTATTTATTTATTTGTCAGAGAGAGAGCGTGCGCCCAAGCACAAGCGGAGGGGAGCAGCAGGTAGAAGGAGAAGCAGACTCTCAGCCGAGCAAGGAGCCCGATGTGGGACTCAATCCCAGGATTCTGGGATCACTCGATCCCAGGACCCTGAGCAGAAGGCAGACGCTCAACTGACTGAGCCACCCAGGAGTCCCAAAGCACCAACTTTAGTGAATTTAATGCACATCTTGCAATTTATCTGCCTGTCATTTATTTTCATATTTGTTATTCCAGAACAAATAATACATGCTTTGTGTCTATGAAATTTTCATAACTGGTATAGCACTACAAATAATATTCTCTTTCATGTTTTACCTCAACATTCTTTTTTATATTTAGTCTTGTTGCTCTTGTTTACACAGTTCTTTTGATTGCTTTGTATTAGTGCAGATTGTAAATTTATAATACATTAAATATACTTATCCTTAGTGACACTTGGGCTGTCTGTAATTCTTTGCTTTCAAAAACTGTTCAGTTTAGAATAATATCATTCATGTCTCTTTGGAGACCAGTGTGAACATTTCTCTGGGCTATATATCCAGAATAGAATTGTTGACAATACACATATTATATTATACTGTAATATATACTAAATATATATTATAATATGTATTAGCATACACTAAAATATATGTGTGTATGCAATACATATTATATATATTTAATATTCATATATTTCATATTTTGTATATACTATACATGTATTATACATTTCATATATACCATACATATTATAAATATATTTCACATGAGTATATATTCCCATATCCTTATAACTCTTAATGCTATCTGACTTTCTAACTTGGTCAAATTAAAGATATAAAGTGAAGAGAGAGAGTTTGACTTCTTCTTTGCCAATCTGAATATTTTTTATTTCTTTTTGTTGTATGATTGCTGTTGCTAGGACTTCTAGTACTATGTTGAACAACAATGGCGAGAGTGGGCATCCTTGTCGTGTTCCTGATCTTAAGGGAAAGTCTCTTAGCTTTTCCCCATTGAGGATGATATTCGCTGTGGGTTTTTCATAGATGGATTTTATGAACTTGAGGAATGTTCCCTCTATCCCTATACTCTGAAGAGTTTTAATCAGGAAAGGATGCTGAATTTTGTCAAATGTTTTTTCTGCATCAATTGAGAGGACCATATGGTTCTTCTCTCTCCTCTTATTAATGTGTTCTATCACACTGATTGATTTGTGAATGTTGAACCACCCTTGCATCCCAGAGATAAATTCCACTTGGTGGTGGTGGATGATCCTTTTAATGTATTGTTGGATCCTATTAGCTAGGAATTTGTTGAGAATTTTGGAATCCATGTTCATCAAGGATATGGGTCTGAAATTCTCCTTTTTGACGGGGTCTTTGCATGGTTTGGGGATTAAGGTAATGTTAGCCTCATAGAATGAGTCTGGAAGCTTTCCTTCTGTTTCTATTTTTTGAAGTCAAACTCTCTTCACATATGACATGATACTTTATGTGGAAAATCCAAAAGACTCCACCCCCAAATTACTAGAACTCATACAGCAATTCAGTAATGTGGCAGGATACAAAATCAATGCACAGAGATCAGTTGCTTTCTTATACACTAACAATGGAAATGTGGAAAGAGAAATTAGAGAACTGATTCCATTTACAATAGCACCAAACCTTGGAATAAACCTAACCAAAGAGGTAAAGGATCTATACTCTAGGAACTACAGAACACTCATGAAAGAAACTGAAGAAGACACAAAAAGATGGAAAAATATCCCATGCTCATGGATTGGAAGAATAAACATTGTTAAAATGTCTATGCTACCCAGAGCAATCTATACCTTTAATGCCATCCCGATCAAAATTCCAATGACATTTTTCAAAGTGTTGGAACAAACAATCCTAAAATTTGTATGGAATCAGAAAAGACCCCGAATTGCCAAGGAAATGTTGAAAAAGAAAAACAAAGCTGGGGGCATCACGTTGCCTGATTTCAAGCTCTATTACAAAGCAGTGATCACCAAGACAACATGGTACTGGCACAAAAACAGACATATAGACCAATGGAACAGAATATAGAGCCCAGATATGGACCCTCAACTCTATGGTCAAATAATCTTCGACAAAGCAGGAAAAAATATGCAATGGAAAAAAGACAGTCTCTTCAATAAATGGTGCTGGGAAAACTGGACAGCTATATACAGAATGAAACTCGACCATTCTCTAACACCATTCACAAAGATAAACTCAAAATGGATGAAAAACCTCAATGTGAGACAGGAATCCATCCAAATCCTAGAGGAGAACATAGGCAGTAACCTCTTCGACATCAGCCATGGCAACTTCTTTCAAGATACATCTCCAAAGGCAAGTGACACAAAAGAAAAATGAACTTTTGGGACTTCATCAAGATAAAAAGCTTCTGCACAGCAAAGGAAACAGTCAACAAGACAAAGAGGCAACCCACAGAATGGGAGAAGATATTTGCAAATGACATTGCAGACAAAGGGCTGATATCCAAGATCTATAAAGAACTTCTCAAACTCAACACCCAAAAAACAAATAATCAAGTCAAAAAATGGACAGAAGAAAGGAAGAGACACTTCTCCAAAGAAGACATACAAATGGCTAACAGACACATGAAAAAATGTTCATCATCATTAGCCATCAGGGAAATTCAAATCAAAACCACATTGAGATACCACCTTACACCACCTTAGAATGGCAAAAATTGACAAGGCAAGAAACAACAAATGTTAGAGAGGTTGTAGAGAAAGGGGAACCCTCTTATACTATTGGTGGGAATGCAAGTTGGTACAGCCACTTTGGAAAACAGCGTGGAGGTGCCTCAAAAAATTAAAAATGGAGCTACCCTATGACCCAGCAATTGCACTACTGGGCATTTACCCCAAAGACGCAGATGTAGTGAAAAGAAGGGCCATATGCACCCCAACGTTCAATAGCCAAACTGTGGAAAGAGCCAAGATGCCCTTCAACAGACGAAGGCATAAAGAAGATGTAGTCCATATATGCAATGGAACATTACTCAGCCATCAGAAAGAATGAATACCCAACTTTTACATCAACATGGATGGGACTGGAGGAGATTATGCTAAGTGAAATAAGCCAAGCAGAGAAATTTAATTATCATATGGTTTCACTTATTTGTGGAACATAAGGAATAGCATGGAGGACATTAGGAGAAGGAAGGGAAAAATGAAGGGGAGGGATCGGAGGGAGAGATGAACCACGAGAGACTATGGACCCCGAGAAACAAACTGAGGGTTTTAGAGGGGAGGAGGGTGGGGGGATGGGTTAGCCCAGTGATGTGTATTAAGGAGGGCACGTACTGCATGGAGCACTGGGTGTTATATGAAAACAATGAATCATGGATCACTACATCAAAACCTAATGATGTACTGTATGATGACTAACATAACATAATAAAATTTAAAAAATTTAAAAAATAAAGATATAAGGTGATATTTCACTGAATTAACTTGTGCTCTTGTGATTACTAGTTAAGATGTATATCTTTCCAAAAAAAAATGAATAAATAAATAAAAGACATATATGTTTCCCATGTGCATATTTGCCATTTAGGTTTCCACTCTTGTGAACTGATGTTCGTATTTTTTGCTAATATTTATATCAATTTGACTTTTTAAATTTTTAACAGATTAGCAGAAGGTTTTTTTTTTTTCTATGTTTTACCTGTTGATCTTTTGCAGTTGTTGATGTTGTAAATATCCCCTGCCAATTCGACAATTTACTTTCCTTTTGTGCCTATAGATGGGCCTTTTGGGGTGTTTAAAAATCATGATGATACCCCTTATATTTTCTTCTATTAGATTTATTGTTTGTAACATTTTATAGTTAGGTATTAAATAACCTGAATTTTTATTTTAATATATGCATATTTTAATATATGCATATGTGATGTAGAAATTCTGAAATTTTTCCCATATGGTGAATCAACTTTCTCAATGCAATCATCTAAATAAGCTACTTTTTAATATAAATTTGTGGGGTAACATCAGTATACTAAATATAGGCTCAATCTTCTATTTGTCTGTTAGAGCATTTGGGTATCAATGTCACACTTTTAATAACTATGGCTTTGTAATATATCTTAATATATGTAAAATACATGTATCCTTTTTTTATTTCATATTTTCCTCAAAAGGAAATTATATGTCTTTACATTCATGACTATTATCATGAACTTTATCAAGTTTCTCATATATTTATGCCTTTTATTATATTCTTTTTTAATTTTTTTTTTAGATTTTATTTATTTATTTGACAGAGAGAGTGAGAGAGATTACAAGTAGGCAGATAGGCAGGCAGAGGGAGAGGGAGAAGCAGGCTCCCTGCTGAGCACGGAGCCTGATGCTGGGCTTGATCCCAAGACCCTGGAATCATGACCTGAGCTGAAGGCAGACTGAGCCACCGAGGCGCCCCTTTTTATTATATCCTTTAACAGAGTTTTAAAGTACTTCCCAGTAGGTTAGTGGCATTCCTTGATAATTCCTAAACACTGAATAGTTTATTATTAATGTAAAGGAAAATTCCTTACTTTTTTAAAAATAAATGTTGATTGTGTTTTGTTAACTTAGCCAAATATATTATTTTTTTAATAGATTGTTCATTTTCCTGTTTCCTAGTTTTCAATTTAAATGGCCATATCATCTTCAAAAAAATAAACTTTATGAATGACACATGCAATAGATATAAATAAGACAATTAGTTGTTTAGAAAATTAATGACAGTGGGTTGCCAATGGTCATGTTAAGGAAGAATTCTGAGAAAAATAAAAACTTAAACAAATAAAAGTAACAGAGTAAATATTAAGGTTGAGTTGGGGTTTGGAACTTCATAATGCCAAGATTATTACAGTACCCTGCATTTTCCTTTGTATATTCTTTCTTATTCATGTCATGACAAAAATAAATATCATCATACCAGCAGTTAATTTTTACACTGGTTGCTTCCAGTCTAGAAGTATCTTGATAATTAATGCATTAGTTCCTCAGGGAAGATGAAAAAAGCTCTTTGGTGAAAATATCCTATATATGTGTGAAATGTTAAATTATGAGAACTTGTCTAACATTTTCTAACACACACATGCCAACACTCCCAAAACCTAATTCCATTTGGACAATTCTTGCAGCAATTTTTCAAGCTGTCATTGCTTTCTTGGAACTTATTTTATGAACATAGATTAGTCTCTTTCTAAGATAGAATTGGACATCTCCCCAAAATAAAGGTTTTTTTTATTTGTAAAAGGAAAATAAGTAATGTAGGTAATATATATTTTTATCATCCCATATAAAATTGTTACTCTGAGCAAATTCATCAGAGAGAAATGTTTTTAACAAAAGCAAAATGGTAATCTTCAATAATTGGAGCTTTGTGAAAAATAGCCAATTGACTAATTTCATTCTTTGCTTATGATGTTGTAAATGGTAATACTGTCCCACCCAAATAAAACTTGATATGAAAAGAATGATCATATTTGGAATAAATATAAGACACTGAGGTATATGCCCTAAATGTAAAAAAAGAAAAGAATATGTCACCATACTAAACAAATTTTCAACTATAAATGAACTTAAATAATGTTATTTGGTCAATTTGACAAGATATCTATTAGCATTTGTGTAACAAGTTTTCAGCTAGGTCCTAAATATATTTTTAATCATAATATCAAAATCATGTTATATTTAAATGTAATATTTCTGAATCGATTTTAATTCATTAGATTTTGTTTAGAATTGAGAAAGAAGCAAGTATCAGGATATATAAACAGTTTCTAGCAAAACTGTTCATCAATTATAATCAGCCAAATTCACTATTCCAATATCCAACCATTCATATACTCAGTAAATATTCACTGAGCACGTCTATGTGATCATTGTCCTAGGCAAAGGAGACATAATATTAAAAAAAGAGTGACAGGGGCGCCTGTGTGGCTCAGTCAGCTAAGCGTTTGCCTTCGGCTCAGGTCATGATCTCAGGGACCTGGGACTGAGCCTTGCATCAGACTCCCTGCTCAGCAGGGACTCTCTTTCTCCCTCTCCCTCTGCCCCTCCCCCTGCTTGTGCTCTTCTTGTGCTCTCTCTCCCTTGTGCTCTCTCAAATAAATAAAATCTTAAAAAAAAAAAAGATTGACAAAGTTTTGAATGGAGATTACAATCTAGTGGGAGTGACCTATAACAATTAATTTTGTAAACAACTAAAGAAATAGTTTCAGTAAAATATGATGGGTATTGAGAAGAATTTCAATGGGAGCTCTATATGAAGGGACCTCTGCATGAACTTGAAGAGGAGGTTTTAGGAGAAGCCATAGCAAGTCTTCTAGAGGAATTGACATACAGACAGACAGATGTTTAATATAGAGTTAAGCCAGTGAATGGGAAGAAGGGAGAGGGAGAGCAAAAAATATTCTGGGCATACAAAGGCATTGCCTGTTGGAAGACACAGCAGTGAGACAGAGCTGACACAGCTGAAGAGCTGATTGAGTTCTCTACGGCTATAGTTTGGCAGAAGGAAGAGTAATGCCCAGAGAACAGTGTAAAGAGAAAACCACTGATCAAGTGCAGAAAAGTCTCACAAATTCTGTGAGTATATGTGCAATCTTAGGCAGCCTAGGGGATTTGAGTCAGAAAAGTGTCATGGCCATATTTTAATTTCAGGAAGATCATGCTGGCACCATTCAGTGAGTGAATTAGAGAAAGCCAAAATGGTAGCCAGGGGATTTGGTAAGACACTATTTTAATCATGATGGTCTAGGAGGTACAGTCAACAGGACTCTGTGATCAATTAAGTATAGGAGAATAAGGTAGAAAGAAAAGTCAAAAATCGTCCTCAGTTTCCTGGTCTTAGAACTAGGTGAAACATGATACCATTCATTGAAGTGAGGAATACAGAGGAGTTAGTTAGTTAGTTTTGGATAGTAAAGTTTAATGTATCTGGAGGACATTCATGTGAACATTTCCCCTAGGAAGCTGCAGTCTAGAACTTAGGAGAGAAAGCTGAGCAGACAATAGGACTTTGTGAGTCATCCATGTATATTTGACAATTGAAGATATGTGAGAATTTGAGATATCCTGGGGACTAGAATGAGAAATGAGACCAGGGCAGCCCTGATAGTTTTGCAGTGTTTAAAAATGTAGTAATGTACTAAGAACTCCAATTCATATCAAATGGTAACACTTCCTGAGAAATAGTGAATTTTATTAAAATGAGCTATCAATATAAAAGGACAAAAATAATGAATGAGCATAGTACTCAAGTATATTTCAACTCTGAAAATTTTTCTGTATATACTGAAAAAACTGTCCAAAGTGTAATATAAATAATTCGTGACTTGAATTTGTTTCAAGCTCCTAAAAAAATCATTGAAAAAAAAATGTTTTCCAAATCATGTTATTTTCAAGCAAAACAATTTACCATGCAGAGCAGTATCTCTCAGATTTATGTTAAATATATTTCCTATGATTTTACCAATATTAAGTTTGTTAAACAGAGTTGTTAATATAACAATGGGAGGTTCATCTTATGTTTAGATCATTTATACTTTTACAGTTGTTTTTTTTAAGATTTTATTTTTATTTATTCAGAAGAGACAGAGAGAGAGAGAGAGGCAGCGGAAGAAGCAGGTTCCCCGATGAGCAGGGAGCCCGATGTGGGACTCGATCCTAGGACCCTGGGATCATGACCTGAGCCGAAGGCAGATGCTTAGCCATCTGAGCCACCCAGGCGCCCTTACAGTTGTTTCTTAATTAAACTAAATTATAGAATAATAATTATAATCAATTGGTAGAAACCTAGTTTACAAGGACAAAAGTAAAACAAAGCCTAAGATTTAAAGCAAGAAGGAATTTAAAATGTTTAGTTTTGGGAAAGAAGCTTAAAAAATTGACCTTCTGAGATACACTTTAACACCTATCAAAAGCCTGAAATGGATTTAATTGTCTCTAATAAACAATACCAGCAATAATCCATCCTGAAAATCACTGAAAGATAGCTTACTTGGTGAGCATATCATACCTCCCTTTATAGCCTGAAGATGGAGTCGACCTAAATTACAATCAGTGAACCACTTGTAAACTTGTGTATCTTAATCTGTCCTGAAAGCAAATGGAAATGAAGATGTATACATATATGTTGAGGGGCTTTGGTAAAATAAACATGTGCAGTGGCAAATGAGAAGTCTACAAACTACAACTTACTATGTGCCTTTCAAGACAATTATTGTTTAAATCACAATTAAATATTTTAATATAAAGAAATAATATATTGTTTTATGTAACTTTCATTATGTCATATATTTTCCTCTGTCAATTTTTTTTCTATTCTATCTCCTAGGGATAAATATGAAGTGAGTTATCATTTATTTTCTGATCTTTTCCTCAAGAACCTCCTCCATGAATTAAATACCTAACATTTTGTCAATATGGGACAAGAGTTGCTGAACAAATGTTAACTTATTTACTCCTCTCCAACTTCAGTTTAGTTATGCAAATAAGTAGAGAAAGTTTAACAAACTAATCATGCTTTGAAATTTAAGTCAGGGAATTTTGATTCCTTGTTTTAATAAAAAGAATGTGTTGCTAAAAGATAAGCTGACGGAAATAAAAGACATTAGGTTTCTGAGAAGGCACTGGGGAGCCCTAAAGTGAACCTGAGGACAAAATGTTTCTGGCACTTTTGGATCCCAGAAAGCTATTTCCACCTATTATTAAAACTCTGAGCCATACCATACTCATATTCTTAATTAATGTCTTTGTGTTTTCCCTATAGCTGTCTGTACAGCAAAGCTTTGAGGACCTCTCTGTTCCTCAGCAGGAATACAGCCTTTATGAAGAAAGTCAACTTTAGCATGCTCTGAGGGCATTGCAAAGGTCAACTTCACAGTGGATTCACTGTCAACCAAATCAAAGGCTTTAAGAGAAACTTAACCCCGATACTGACTCTGCCAATACTTCCCTATTTCACTGAGTGCATCGATTCTCCACAGATTCTTCACTGCTGGCCTAAATAAAGAGCAGATGAAGAGGCAGGAACTATGAACCATCCCAACAGCCCAATAAGACTTTCATCCCTAGAGGGGATAAATCCAGCCCATGTAGTCTCACATAATTTAACATGTATGCTATCTTTTGCCTACTCAGAAAGGAATTATAAAAAAGGTAGTGTATATTCCATGTTTAGTAAATATGAATACATGATTAATCTGAAGTTTAAATTGTATTCTCCATATATAGCATGATTTCATGGATTCCTTGGTAGAGTCCAGCTATATATAATATCAAATTTAATGTCAGTATATCAATAGACAACTAAAATACTTCCCTGATAGTTATAAGGAATATCAAAAAATTTAGAAGTGCAATATTAATAAAAGAAGTGCTTTGTCACCACAATTTGGCCATAATAACCAGCATTTGGTGGGGGACCATCACAACATGCTTCTTCTTTATATTTTATTCCACAGTACCACAACTTTCAAATCTAAATACCAATTGCTTTTTGTCAACTCCTAGAAAGGGCAGGAATTATTCTGTTGTATTATAAAATTTTTGACCATTTTATATAAAAATAAATTAAAAAACAAAGAAAAACCTAACATTGTATGGATAAATTGTACTTCCTCTTTCCCAAATATTTTATTCATTTATATTTCAGCAGTAAGCCCAATATTATGTCCAATGTCTGGGGCTTAGAAGTAGGTTGTAAACCCTTATTAGCTCCCAGGGAACATGATATCAAATCAAATATTTTATCTCCATGATTTTTTTTTTTTTTTACTTTATTTAGTGGAACACAGTGCATGACAAAGGATAAAATTTGTTTTGGTGTGAGAGAAAACTCTCTCTCTGAACCTATAAGATCTGACATTTCACTTCCAACTTTTTCTTTGATCTCTTTGCTTTTCTCAGAAGTGATACTGTCCTAAAGGAATGAGAGTTGCATTCTTTTTGTTTGTGTGTCTGTATGTTTTGTTGTTGTTGTTTTTGCTTAGTACTTGATACCCAGTTCTGAAGGTAGAAGAGATGGCAAGTAGGAGCACTTAGGTTCATAATCTGGTCTAACAGTATCAGGATGTAAATAGAAAAAAGACATTTAAACATCTTCAGAGTTAAATATTTTGTAGCTTTTATTAAATATAAAACTCCTATCTACCATGTATAAAAATTCAAAGGTACAAACAAAAGCATAAAGAATAGAATAATGATAAATTAGTCATTAAGGAGATCAAAAATATACTTGCATATTTAAGCATATATTAAAAAATTAGTATTATTTCACCCATAGAAACGATAGTTGTTCAATAACTACTTCTTTCCTTTCTCTCTATAATTTCTATAATCTATTTTTTATTCATACATATTTCTGATTTTATGTTTAGGATAGTCAAATATTTATAGTCAAATATTTATATATGTTCTACTCACTGAATAGTAGTAGTTCTTGTTCTGAGTTACTCTGATGGTTCCAAATTTTGTTTCCAAAAATATGTCAGTGAACCTTAGTCCTTAATCTACTACAAAATTGATTAATTAAAGCTCATATTTTTAAAAATGCTTCTTTAAAGTGGGTTTACTTGAATTATCCATTCTATCTGTGCTTTTGACTCCCATACTTTATATTTTAAAAGTCCTTAGTCAGAAGACCATGGGACACTTTACGCACCATATAATTACTTCTTATAGCAATTTTTATGGTTGGAAAATATAGGCTTTTAAACTACAAAATTGAAAATGTAATTCGAGCCCCATTATTTAGTAACTAAATGCCATCAGGAAATGTTTCTTACCTGTTTAAACCTGTTTCCTCATCTGTTAAAGGGGTTGTAGGGAATAAAGGGACAATGCTAGATATTGAGATTGTCTCCATAATATTAATTCTGCCTATTCCTAGGTGTAGCCACCATATGTACTTGAAAGTGATGCTGACTCAGCCATCAGTTTGAGGAATGGTAATCCTATTTCTCTGTCAGCGTTATTGCTTTCAGTGACCTCATCCCAAACTAATCTGCATATGGTTCTCCTTCGACCACAGAGATTGGTTCAAGTGATTCAATTCAAGCCACATAGATACAGGTGGAAATTTCATGGAAGCTGTGGGTGAAAAAAAAAAAATGGACAGATTTCTCTTTGCATTTTTCTTCCACATGCTGTGGGACACAGGTGTGAAGCCTGGAAGTGTTGCAGCCATTTTGCATCCATGAAGTGTCAACTTTAGGTTAACATTGACACTACAACAGGCAGAGAAACAAAGAGAAATTGTGTCTTTAGTGTCATCATTTGAGTCACAAGATCAAACCAACTCCAAAGGCTGTCCTAACACCTACATTTTTTAAAGTGTGTTTGAGGAGTTTTGTGTACTTTTCTGTTTTTGCTCTTACTATGTTTTGCTATTGTTTTTCTACTTTCAACAAGAAGGGATAGTCTACACCAGTATGTACTTTATTTATTTTCCAGATTTTATACAGTTAGTGTGTTTCATTTTGTTCTGAAAAAGAAAAAAAGTTTTGATCTGTTTTGTTTTGTGTTAATACTCTCCCTGCTGTTCCTCCATGTCCTCTTTCCACTTCTCCCCATCTTGTTTTCTGCCCTAGAAGACTCACCCTTGTGGATCATATTAAAACTTCACCCACATCCTCAGGTTTCTGTTGGGTTTAAAAAGGCCAGCAGGAGATTGAAGGAAGGGGAAAAAAGGAATTCAGGGTATTTTTTGCTCTGGGCTTTCCCCACTAAGCATTTGCATTGAGCTAAATGTGTCCTTCCACTGAAGGCCGTTGATGAGTTTATATAACTATCTGCTTCAGAGACCCAGGAACTCTACCCTTGCCTTGTTTCTGTTTCCTAGGAGTGGTAAAAACTAAGATGCTCTTGCACTGGGTTACTGTACTTTTGTTCTACAAACTTCACATATTCGTAAGTGAATCCTACGTGAGTGCTCCTCAAATGATCTTTGAGTAAATCATCTATTTCTGATTGGAGCCCTGACTGATATGTGATTCAAATCAGATGAAATAGTATTAACTGAACTATTCTGTGGCCTGTCTGTTCTACATAAGTCCATAACATTATTTAGAGTGGAGATCTTTCTCCATTATAAAATTGACCATTCATAGCACATGCAGTAAAATGGAAAATATGAATTTGGTGGCTTCAGATAGGGTTTCAACTAGTTATTATGAAGAGAGGCTTTTCAAGAAATTTTATAAACTGTTATTATGAAATTTGGTAAAATTCTTTGTGTGATATAATCAAGTTCTCTTTCATTAAAAAGAGAAGCTCTTATGATGCAAACTCCCACAGGATTAGGTTAATTTTATGTCTTTTCATCAAGTTTGATAGTCCTACTCAGCTGTCTTCATATTGAATATATACAAAAAATTGGCCATTTAACTACTCAATAAGCATTCGATAACAAAGGAACATATTTTCTGGGCTACACATTATGTGAACTACTATGTCCCAGGAAAAATCCTGGGACATAAGCCGCTTTATATCAATGCTTTCAAAGATGTGAAAGGAATTATCTCACACTATGAGGATTTCAATAATGGCTTTAAATTATAGCAGGTTGGTACAACCCTGGTCCTAATGCAGTAGGAATAGAAGACCCAAAACTGCATTCTAACTTCTAAATAGAGCAATTACTTTCAGTCCCCTAAAGCTCTTAGTACATGAGCTCTAATACAACCTGATTTTGCATGCACATAACTTAATGTGGCAGTCCAGAAATTACATAAATGCCTAATTCCACTGTGGCTTCTCAGGGTGTGAGTGAGCAGAAGAGATTAGTTTTATTTTTATTTATTTTATTTTTTTTTAAGATTTTATTTATTTATTTGCGAGAGAGAGAGAGTGAGTGAGAGAGCACAAGCCATGAGGCAGGTGGGAGGGGGGAGAGGCAGAGGGAGAAGCAGACTCCCCGCAGAGCAGGGAGCCTTATGCGGGACTCGATCCCGGGACTCCAGGATCATGACCCGAGCCGAAAGCAGCCGCCCAACCAACTGAGCCACCCAGGCGCCCCAAGAGATTAGTTTTAAATACTTGTTGCATTTAACAGATTATGTATATGCACACACATAGATTTGGGGTTATGAGAACTGCGATTATCCCTTGTCCAAAATTGTCTAACTTCTGATGATTAATAAGGCACTTGAGAAGTGGTTTTCATCTAAATCTTAGTAAGCATGACTGTTTAACTGGGATTCTTATCCAAAGTATTTCTCCATCTCTGAATTGTAAATAAAGCAAAACAACAAAAAAAGTATTTGATCACAAAGTTGTGATAAGGAGGAGGAAAGAGGAAAGAAAATTGATAAAATTCTATAATTTTTCTAATCTGAACTATTAAAAGAAATTTGTAGAGGAAAAAGTTCAAGATTAAGTAGCTTATTATCCTTAACATTTGAAAACCTTCATGTTTATCACTGCAACAACTAAGCTCATTATTTCCTCATACCACTTCTACCTCAGATTTATTTCTCCAAGGATTCAGAAACTAAGGAAGGAAGGTAGAATGGCAAGAATTTCCATGAAGGGGTCAAAACAATGGTGAGTGGTCTGGTCCCTTCTTCTGTCTGCAGTTACAGCCAAATTATTTTTTAGAATAACTGAATTTTCTTTAAATATCATTTATAAACTGACTTGAGTATGGGTTTGATATAAAGACTCAATAAACATTAATTTCACAATTCTCAAAAGACATTTTAATTTAATTTATCATTTTTTTACAAAGCAAATGGGGATGAGGTTTTAAGAAGTTATTTCACCAAAATTCTACATATGATATATTTCAACCCATTTTAAAGATTTTATTTATTTGAGAGAGAGAGAAAGAGAGAGAGCATGCACACAGGAGCACACAGCAGGGGGTGGGGCTGGATCTCAAGGTCAGGACCTGAGCTGAAACCATGAGTCAGTCACTCAACCCGCTGAGCCACCCGGGCACCCCATCAACCCATTTTAAAAGAAACTAAGCTTCATGTTATTAAATGATTTTGTCATCTAATCTATAATAATGTAGTTTATATGTATGAAGTATATAAATTAAATTAGTATCTTTACATTCTACATCAAAGCTATTCATCTAATGGTGTTAAATATTTTATAACACCTAATGTGTAAAATATTTTAAATATGATGCCAAAAGGTATTTTAATAAAAATTTGTGCCTCTCTATCTGTTGTGTCACTCTAGTTTTTAGAAATAATTAGTAATATAATATATACTATGTTAAGTATATTTATTAATATTCTTACTTTCATTTAATGGTTGCTAATCAAAAGTACAGCTATCATTTTTAAGAACTTACTATGTGTACTTTTCTCTGTTTGTACTGAGATGGTATTTGGGCCCAAGAAAATATCAGTGATTGACACTTTTCATAGTTTAAATTAAAATTGCCTATGTTGGGGCGCCTGGGTGGCTCAGTCGTTAAGCATCTGCCTTCGGCTCGGGTCATGATCCTGGGGTCCTGGGATCGAGCCCCGCATCAGGCTCCCTGCTCCGTGGGAAGCCTGCTTCTCCCTCTCCCACTCCCCCTGCTTGTGTTCTCTCTCTCGCTGTCTCTCTCTGTCAAATAAATAAATAAAATCTTTTAAAAAAAAAAATTGCCTATGTTAATACAACCCTCCCCACCCAAATAAAAGAAGATATTTGTCAAACTCAATTTTATAAACTTTTAATAAATCTCTTACTAAATCTCTTTAAACACATCTAGAAATCAAAGAGAGATCATATATAATAGCACTTTGCTGAATAATAGGTCTTTTTAAAAAAGGTTGGGTAAGCATTGTAAGAGCTTCACTATAATAATTAAAGTAAATGTATGCCGGAATTAAAATGTACTAGTATTCACAAGTACAATATGTTGAGAACAGATTGATAACAATGATAATTTATGATATATTTAATGAATCATCAAAAGTTTTTAAAGTGAACTTCAAGACTATGAAGGTGGACGATCTGACACCAAGATTCTAATAGCTCAGATATTGGTGTTGATAATGGTTAATACTCGAGCATTCAAGGACAGAATGACTTTGAAAGTTTTCAGTGTAGGCTGTAATGCAACATATTCCTAAAATGTCTGAAAGTTCTATATTATTCACTTCTCGTTCCCTTTCCCCAAAATGTCTGCTAGATACAGACATTTCCTCTACAACATTTCCACATGTGCTAAAACCCCCTGTGGCTGTAGAAGTCTGCTCCTTCAGCCTTCCGTGCTTGGACATTATCTAATTTAGAGTATCATTCTTTACCTTTGCCTCCCTGTAATTGTGATTCTTTGTCTATTTGTCAGCACTCTGCAAATTAAATGGAACAAGCTAAATCATTCTGTTTCTACATTTTCTTCCAGCCTAACAAAATTTCGATTTCTTTCAACATATTTCATGTGGTACTTTTTTGAGTCCCTCGATCTTCCAGGTATCTGCTTCTGAAAAAGAGTCTCCTATCAACTTTTGTATTAAAATCTGCTACCCCAAACTATAGGTATGATCTGACCTGACAAGAACGGGATCATCATTTTGTTCTGAAAAAAATTTGGTCACTTCCAACAAATATTATTGTAGGCTGTGGTGGCATGTTTACTATGTTAGGCATTAAGGAACTAGAAATACAGTTTGAAGATTACTAATTATTTCTAAAAATTAGAGTGACACAAGAGATAGAGGGGCACAAATATTATGAACTAATTAAGACAGAGCTCGTTTCCTTTTTCTTCTTTAAGACTTTATTTTTTAGAGCAGTTTTACCTTCCTAGCAAAATTGAGAGGAGTGTACAGAGATTTCCCATATACCTGCTGCCCCCACACATGCATAGCCTCCTCCGCTATCAGCATCCCCCACCAAAGTGGTACATTTGTTACAACTGATGAACCTATACTGACACATTATAATCATCCAAAGCCTACAGTTTACATTAAGGTTCATTCTTGAACCCTATATCCTATGAGTTTAGACAAATGTGTTGTGACATATCCATCATTATAGTACCCAACAGTATTTCCAGCGTCCTAAAAATCCTTTGTGCTCAGCCTATTCATCTCTACCCCTCCCTACTCCTGGCAACCGCTGATACTTTTACCATCTGGATTGTTTTGTCTTTTACAAAATGTCACATAGAGTGTGTAACCTTTTCAGATTGGCTTCTTTCACTTGTTAATATGCATTTAAATTCCCTCTATGTTTTATCATGGCTTGATAGTTCATTCTCTTTGGTACTGAATGATATCCCATTGTTTGGATGTTTCCCAGTTTACCCATTTGCCTACTGAAGGATATCTTGGTTGCTTCTAAGTCTTGGAATTATGAATAAAGTTGTTATAAACATCTACGTGCAGGTTTTTGTGTGGACATAAGTTTTCAACTCCTTTGGGGAAATACCAAGGAGCACGATTGTATGTTAAAAGTAGGTATAATTTTGGGGCACCTGGGTGGCTCTGTCGTTAAGCGTCTGCCTTTGGCTCAGGTCATGATCCCAGGGTCCTGGGATTGAGCCCCGCATCGGGCTCCCTGCTCGGCGGGAGGCCTGCTTCTCCCTCTTCCAATCCCCCTGCTTGTGTTCCTGCTCTCACTGTCTCTCTCTCTCTCTCTGTCAAATAAATAAATAAAATCTTTAAAAAAAAAAAAAAGAGTAGGTATAATTTTGTAAGTAACTGCTAAACAGTGCATTCTCACCAAGATTGAATGAGAAATCCTGTTACTCCACACACACCCTCACCCACATTTGGTGTTATCAGTGTTTTTGATTTTGGCCATTCTTATTGGTTGTGTAGTGCAAGCTCATTTTTATTTTCATTGCATTTCCCTGGTGACATATAATGTGGAACATCTTTTCATACGCTTTTTTGCCATCTGTAAGTCTTCATTGGTGAGGTGTCTGTTAAGGTCTATGGCCCATTTTTCACTCTGTTTTCCTGTTGTTGTTTTAAGATATGTATATATACATTAGCTGCAGTTTTTTTTTGTTTGTTTGTTTGTTTGTTTTTTTTTTTTGAGAGGGAGAGAGGGGTTTGGGAGGAAGGGGAAGTGGGAGAGGGAGAGAATTGTAAGCAGGCTCCACGCCCAACACAGAGCCTGGACATGGGGCTTGATCTCACAGATCATGACCTGAACTGAAATCAAGAGTCAGATGCTTAACTGACTGAGCCACCCAGGCACCCCAGTAACAGTCTTTTATTAGGTGTGTCTTTTGCAATATTTTCTTGCAGTCTGTGGCTTGTCTTCTTTGGACATTGTCTTTCATAGAACAGATAGAAGCTAACTTTTGAGTTAGGCTATATTTGAAAAATGAGAAAAATTTTAAGGTAGAGTAGGAGAAAAATATATCTTCTGGGATTAGCAAAAGGAAAGAAAATGGAATGAAAAGATATAATTTGTTCCAGAATTGGGGGAATGATGATGTTAATTTAGAATGGTTGTGATAGATAGAAAATGAGACTCCAAAGACAAGTGAATTAAATTGTGAAAAGCCCTGAGTGTCATGATGAAAAGTATACATCAATGAGATCCAGATGGGAGAGCCAGATTTTTGAGGAGAGGAGTAATCCAGGTTTTGGTTGGTGTGATACATGATTCACCTATATTGAATTTACTGTTAACACATTTGTTTTGTTTTAGATTTTATTTATTTATCTAACAGAGAGAGAGAGATAGGGAGAGCAGGAACACAAGCAGGGGGAGTGGGAGAGGGAGAAGCAGGCTTCCCACCAAGCAGGGAGCCCGATGCGGGGCTCGATCCAAGGACCCTAGGATCATGACCCGAGCCGAAGGCAGACGCTTAACGACTGAGCCACCCAGGCGCCCCTACTGTTAACACATTTGTAATGTTGTTTCTCCAACCCCTTATTTGTGTGGTTGCTATAAGACCTAGATCAGGAGAGCAACACAATCCTGATAAGTTCCATCTTCTTAGGGAAATCCATCATCACAACCTAGCTGGAACCCAACACTGATGCTAGGACTGTCGTTCCCATATTTGAGGCAGTCATGTATTTGGTGAGCTACTGTCTTAAAAATATATATAATTGTTTTCCTCATCTTTGTTTTAAGTTAAAAACAAAAACAATGGCATTATGCCTTCTTTGCAGGCCACATATCAGAAAAGACCTCTGCTACACCCAGCAGAAGGGGGCAATGACACGGGACTGGAGTCAAGCCTTCCTACTAAGTGAGCTATTGCTACTTGCACTCTGTGAACCTTTTGGTTTTTATCTGTAAAATAGGTGGGTATAATAAGACCAAACTGATAATATTACTTAAAGAATCAGAAAAAATTACATATATATATATATATATTAGCTCATATTGGCATAAGTTTTTATGTATAGACATATTTTATGTCTCTTATTAATATTAATAATAATTTTGTTTCCTTTAAAAATATTCTTATTGAATATTAACTTTCACTCAAGAATATTACAATTGAAATGCCACTTTCATACAAATAAAATATTTGATCCTTTTAACACATTGTTGGGAGGATAGAACCTTGTCTTTTGACCAAGAAAGAAGCTTTTGTTAATGAATGTGGTGAAACCGATTTCAAGTTTTAGGCCTCCAAATCACACTGACTCTTCACAGGGGCCATTATCTGCAGAGGCTTGACTTCTCTTCTCAGTTTATTTGCAATAAAACCAACATCACCATATTTGCATGCCACAGAGTTACCATATTTTCCTTTTTGAGTTTCTTCTCAGTTCATCAGTTAACCAGAGGTCACAGGAATATTATCTTCCTAAAGCTTTAGAGCATACCTATTAGACATCATTAATATTTTCATTCTTCTTTGGAAAAAATTTTAAGTTCTTTAAATAAGAAACGTATTTGGATGCAAAACTGTATGAAAGTGAAGTTTGTTTATTTCTTTGTTTTGTTTTTAAGTGTGAACCTTTTATTCCCAACTTTCAAAAGTCAAAAATGTTTGGTATTTTTTCTTTCTTCTATTCATGCCAGAAATGCCACTTTCCTATATGAGCAAAGGAAAAGAAGACATTTAGAACTGTCTCTGTATATCCTTGGTTTTGTATTCAAGTTGCCTTGGGAACTCATCTATTAGGTTCTGCTATTAGAATCATAACTCTGAAAAGAAACAATTGTGTTCAGTATTAGGATTAACCTTGCATGGATACTAAGCTGGAAAGCAAAAATATCCTCTAGTAATCTTAAAGCTTTTTTATTTCATCCCTCTTCTCCAAAACCCCTTTATACCTTGTGATTCTAAATGTGAAAGATTGAGTCAAGATGGGCAATATCCTCCCACTGGGGATAATGCTTTTGTTACATCTTTATCTGGTACTTCAAACCTTTACCGAAAAATTGACAAGATTAAAATACAAATTTCCCCTTTGATCTTTCATACATGTTCAAGCCAATGTTATCTCTCTGACTTTGTTCAGAGTTGTTTTCTCACTCTATTCAAAACCCTTCAGTGATTCACATCTCCCACAAAACAAACTCAAAATTCCTTAGCCTCACATGTGAAGTTTTGACTACCAGTACAAAAACTACTTTCCCATTTTTATTTCCAACTTCAAGAGCCCTACCCTTTGGGCACACTAAATCGCACCGCATTTTCCAAACGTACTTTCCACTTTGCTATCTTTGAGCCTTTGTTTGTGTCATTCCTTCTCTGAGGGATGGAATTCCCTCCCTCTTCTCTTCCAGTCAATATCTTACCTTCACCTTGCTTGGAATGCTACCATGGATCTTGAAGTGTGTGTTGATGTTTGAGAATTTGGGAAATATGTCACTTGGAGAAATTCTGAGTTTTTGACTTCTTGTGTTGCCGGTTGGCAACAAGGGTGCATTTTCTAATTTGCCAACAAGATAGTTTAGACTGAGTTTTCTCATTTTAAAAATGACACATTTTCATCTGAAAGAAGGGCTCAACAGAAATAAATCTAATGGGAAAACATTGTTTTATTTTAAGCATAATTTGTCACTATCGCCTCATCCTATCTTTAATATTTTGCCAGATTGATTAGCAGGTGAAATCACAAATTTGTTGAAACATTCCACTTTTGCTTCTGGAAAATCCAGTACTGTGAGTAGTTTCAGCAAGTATTTACAATTCCCATTGGAACCTGGAGACAATCCTTCTTCAATCTTGCCACTCATCATCATCAGCTTCATATTTATGAACAGCATTTTTACCACGGATATCATTTTCATTTTAGTTTAATTCAACAAATTGAACTTTACAAATAAAGTCTGCATTTAAAATGAGCCATCTAATAAACTGAAGAGAAGACCAGATGCCTGGAAGCTCTTAAGTCACCAGAGTATTGGAATCAAGAAGCATTTCATGGGGCACATATTTACCACATGTTACTGTAAAGTCCATTGAGTGAGTATTGAAAGCAACAAATTTTGTCTGGTTTTACTTAGTGCTCATAAGACACTGATTGATTGATCTAAAAATAAAAGGATACATGGTGAAAGTTTAAGTGTGAAACACGTAACACTACAGCAGCTCAAAAGTTCTTACCAATTGGGTCACAGTGATTCTTCTTTAATCTTCAACACTTGCAAATATTTACCAGTACCAGTTGGTAACTTACACTGTTCTAAGTGCCACACTAATGGCCACATAATTATATTATAACATTAGATATTGCAGTATAACAGAAGTTAGAGGATTCTCATTTATTCCTGGTTAGCTTTGGACTTAGTTCAGCAATACCAAATTATTGTTTTTAAATCGATTGATCTTATGAATGGTCTATCACTATTCATTGTGTAGAATATTCAATCAGGTATTTAGGGCTGAAAAGTCTAAATAAATTTCCAAATGATGTACAGAGTGAGCTAGCTTTGAAACAAAACAAAATGCATTCTAAGCACATGAATGTTCTATTTATGTAGTACATTTGCAAGTGTCATTTACTAGGATCAAAGCAGTTTATTATGCTTTACAAATCTTCAGAAACCATTAATGGTATGTGTTGACATGCAAAAGCTTGGATGCATTCTAGCATTGTGTGTATTTAAAATGTGATTACTATTTAATCCCATGTTAAAAATACTGCACGTGGCTTGTAATTTCCTTTTCCCTTTTTGCTTAAAATATTTCACACTTTTCAAAGCCTACCTCTTTAATTCTTAACTATTAGCACATACTTGTTTCAACAAGGCCTAACATATTCTTGCAATTTAATGATTAAAATTTTAGTGATGTCAACCTTTTGTCTTTATTGGGGTTTTTTTTGTCCTATTTAATGTAATAACTTTTATAGAGCATCTTTGTAATTGTGTGCTTTTTAATAACTTTGTCAGCAGGAATAATATACAAATCATTTATTTTTTTTCTTTTTTAAAGATTTTTTATTTTTTTGAAAGACAGAGAGAGAGCATGAGCGGGGGAGGGAAGAAAGAACAGAGGGGGAGGGAGAGGGAGAAGCAGACTCTCCACTGAGCCGGGAGCCCAATACAGGGCTCAATCCCAGGACCCCGAGATCATGACCTGAGCTAAATGCAGATGCTTAACAAACTGAGCCACCCAGGTGCCCCTAGGAATAATATACAAAATATTTAATAAGTGATAAGGTAAGAGCTTTAACCTGTTACCCTGGATTCCTAAGCTACTCTCCAGGATGCCGCAGCTAATCAGAACAATCACTGCCATAAAAAGCCTATATACTTGACCAGGTGTGTTCTGGTTGGTATCATCCTGTTCTGAAGGGGATTCTCTACTTTGTGATTTGGGTGCCGAGAAACACAATGACAATAAATAAGTCCCCTAATATCTCTCAACAAATACAAAATTCCTTTTTTTTTGGGATTCAAAGTATAAAGGAATCATTTGGTGATATATTATCTACTTCTCATTCATTAATACTGTTTCTGTTCAGATGAATTTTCAGGTTTAACTGCATTATAAAGAAAACATGTATAATTTGGAAGACATCACTTTCTATCAGCTTGTGCCCTATTTATAGCCTTCCATTGTTTGGCCTGTGAAGGTATTGTCATGTGAAGAGTCAGAAAATCAGGGTCCCAGACCCAGCTTTGCTACTAACAAATGATGCATTCTCAGATTAATCCTGTCTTTTGGACTTCTTTTCTTGCAAAACCTAGGATTTCACATTACCTGTCTGTAAACATTCTCATTACTTTTTAATTCTTTGATTGAAAATATGTTTGAAATAAAGGCAGATATTTCTAGTTGTGATATACAGACTTTCTTTCATTATGAAAAAAGGAACATTCGTTTGTAATGCTATTTTAGACATGGGCTGAAATCTCAGAACTTCAACTAACTTCAAGCTCATATTCATCAAATTCTGTGCTCACAGGAGATTACAGGCCTCATGTTTTCCTTACTGTTTCGCTATTAACTTTCCAGTTCTACCAGACAGTAAGAGGCGGTGGGATAATCCAAGACACATCGAGCAATTATAGAGAATTTCTCATTTCTCTCCATAGAACAATTTTTAATTTGATCATTTATCTTATGTTGATTTGAAGTTTGTCTTTGTCCTATCACTGAAAATAAAGTATTTATATAATATTAATACTTTTCTAAGAGACATTCCTGAGGAAACCAACATTTGAAAATAATTTAGTAAAATGGTTACATGAAAATAATACTACAAATTACCTAAGTTTTAGCTGATCATTTGGTTACATCTGGTCGTTTGTGTAGCTTGAAAGGTGTTATTGAGCACTTTGGGGTGGAGTTCTCAAACCCAATTTTGAAAACTAGACTAATTTGGAGAACTTTGAAAAAATACTGATTGACTGAGCTCTCCCTCATAACACTTCATTCAGAATTTCTTGAAACTTTAAATTAGGGTAACAGTGTTTACTGATGTGGGAAACAAAAGCAAAAGAAAAATATTAAATTTCATTACTACTTACAGCCCATTGACACGTCCTCAAAACAGGCAGAGTGACCTTCCTCTAGGAACTCAGCTGCCTCGATGTTGACACTTTGCTAAGGGCAAAAGGCAATCTTAGCTTAACATTAACCCAACCCCCAGGATCCTGTAAGTCTACTTTAACATATAAAAATTCCTTTGGAAACTTCCTTTATCTCTACCCCCCAAGATACATGTTAGCAATCATCCTCCAAGTATATGGCCTACTGATATAATCTGAAGGGTTTCATGACTGAGGTTTTATTAGACAGCAATAAATGACCTTTTCTTAACAATAGCTAGACTCCTCAAGGTCCTGGAAACCTTTCTTCCAAAACTCCATAAAGACTTATGCTATCCCTAACCCCCTCCCAACTTGAAAGAATATAATCAGTCACCCCATACAACTCCAGTGCAGCTCTTTCTGGCCACAGGTCCTGTCCCCATGCTTTAATGAAACCACCTTTTTGCACCAAAGATGTCTCAAGAATTCTTTCTTGACCATTTTCTCTGAACCTCAACATTTCCACATCATATACCTAAAATAAAAGTGCCATTTATTTGAACTATTACATGACAGAGACGTTAAAGCCGTCATTCCCAAACCTTGCTGCATATTGGAATCACTTGGGGAATCTTTAGAAACTGTGTATATCTGCATTGCTTCCCACACATTCTGATTTAATTAGCTTGAGGTTCAGCATGGGCATTGGATTTTTAAAAGCTCCCCAGTTGATACTAATATGAAACAAAGTCTGGAAACCACTGCAATGAAAGAATGCTTCTTCTATATTAATGAGTTTTGCTGTTTTATAATAATTGTATATTAAAAATGTGAAAGTATAAAACGTTACTATTCAGAGATTTCTAAAAAGAAACAGATATAGAAGATATTCAGAATGGAGTATTCCAGGTTTGTTAGACTCAAGTATTGGTCCAAGTATGGTGCACAAAATAACATTTCTTCATAAATCTATTTTTTCAATATATATGGCATTGTGTTGTGTGTGTGTGTTTTACCTTTGTAACACATTTGTGATGTAAATTATTCAGAAAATTGGAAATATTGGGAGCTGTCAATGCTAAAAACAGACATACTGCTTAATTTTTATTGCCAGTTCATCTGGATTATTATTTTCACTTGCTTGATTTGAAATTTCAAGGATAGATTCAGATTAGTTAATGCCAATGGACATTCCCTTTCGAAAAATGTGTTGGCTTTTTTTTTTAACAACTCCAATACTATTCAGTAATGGATAAAACAGATTTTTTTTTTCATTTGTTCTCTCTGTTGGTAATTTTCAATAGGTAGATAGCATAAAGCCTTGCTGTATATTTTTGGAATTGCTTTAGAAGTTTATTTGTACTTTTTGGAGGTTTTATTTTGTTTCGATTTATTTTGTTTAGGAGAATCTGTATTGGGCATCCAAAAAAATGTAGTGATTTGTGTGAACTACACTGCTCTTGATGAAACTAGATCTCTATTATTGACATAAAAACTAAATCTTTCCAGTGATTAAGGACAGTGGATGAAATTGAGAAAGATACAATCATTAGATGGTCATTGAAGACTGCCTATAAAATTGTTTGGGCAAAGAGGCACTTCAGTGTCACTTGGCAGTGGGCATGGCTGAGAATAACAAAACAGTGCAGGCATGTCATCAGTAAAACAGACACTTAGGAGGGTTTGGATCTTTAATACCACCAATACTTTCAAAATAACAACTTCTCCTAATATTTGGTATGAATATAAATGCTAGGGCCCCTGGGTGGCTCAGTCGTTAAGCGTCTGCCTTCGGCTCAGGTCATGATCCCACGGTCCTGGGATAGAGTCCCACATTGGGCTCCCTGCTCGGCAGGAAGCCTGCTTCTCCCTCTCCCACTCCCCGTGCTTGTGTCCCTGTTCTCCCTATCTCTCTCTCTGTCAAATAAATAAATAAAATCTTAAAAAAAAAAAAAAAAGAATATAAATGCTATCCCTGATGTCTTAGGAGACTGTAATAATTTACTTTTCTTTGGTCTGTAGATTAGAAAGTAGAGGAAGAGTTATAAATTTATAAACTGTAGAAAGATGGTGGCCTCAGCAAGAGCCTAGTACCCTGTCCCCTACCACTCCCCACTGTTCATCCAATCATGGCTGATTATTAGAGCCTGAAGGAAATAGCATATGGAAGCTCTTAGTTCATTTTTCCTGCTACATAGTATTTCATTGATTAAAATACAATTGTATACGACATTTATCTATGTTTTGTGCACTTAGTTTGCTTTTTTTTTTTTTTTTTTTGCTATTACAAAGAACACTGCTATTAATGTCCTCATATAGGTCTCCTTGTGTTCCTGGGAAAGTGTTTCTTTCAGGCAAATTCCTAGAAATGGAATGGCTAGAATATATATTATGTATATTTTTATCTATACTAGATATTTCTAAATTGAATTTCAAAATGATGGTACTAATTTTAACTTCAGCTAGCAGTTTATGAGGGTTTACACTGTTTTATATCCTTTCTGTCATTTTATTGCCAGGCTTTTCAATGTTTCCCCCTATATGGTTGTGTTTTAATTTTCATTTTTTTGGTTACTAGATAGTTGAGCTTTCCTTGTGTGTCATAGTTTTTATTGCCTCTTATTTGTCTCTCCATTTGCCCAAAATATTTATATATATATATATATCTTCCCTGACAATATTCCTGTATAGTTAACCTAAAATAAACAGAAAACCATATAGGCTTCCTGTAATTTTGCCTTCTAATATCCTTCCAGTTCCCACTGTCCCCTACTTCTTTAGTAAAATAACTCTGTATTTTAGCTGAGTATATCATTGCCTACATATATTACTATATGTCTAAGTCTCCTTTTGTAAGTTCAGTGTAGCCATGAGTTAAGTTCTAACCAGTGAAATATAAGTGACATGTTAAATGCAACTTTCAGAATGTCTACTTAAATGACAAGGGGTTTTCTCTTAGTTTCTAGTCAATATGAAATAACTGGTAACAGACTTGTTCGCCCAATATAGACAACTAGAAAACTGAATTAAATAACTGAGCATATGTCTGTAGACATTAGATAAGAGGCATCATAGAATTATAATCCCAGAGAGAACGAAAATGAGGTAGGTCCAACAATTGTCTCAGCTTTCTACCTGGGAGTAATATCTAGATATTAGTGTGGAAAGCAAAAATTAAAACAGAGATCAGCTATCTCACTGAATTGAGAAAATAGAGATTGTTGGGCATCTGAAATTTGTAGAGCCTAATTCTAGAGAAGAGTGAGATATGTGAAAAATAACTCTAAAAATCTGCATGGAGTTTTCTTTGAGTCATTGGTTGAATGTTAAACTTCATAGGGTGATACACCATAAGACCAGGCAAAAAACAATTACCGGGAATTGTAAATGGAACAACTTAGAAATAAAATGTTATTCACCAATAAAAAGGTACAGACTCCCAATACACAAGAAAAATTGATAAATCTCGAAACCATTACATGAAAAAGAAATCAGACACAAAATAATACATCCTGAATGGTTCCATTTGTATGAAATTCTAGAATAGGTGATACTATCCTATACTAATAAAAATCAGATCAGTATTTGCTTTGAAATGGAGTTGAAGTAGCTAAATAATGAGGCATGAGAGAACTCTTTGGAGTGATGGAAACGTTTGAAATCTTGATTGTGGTGGTGCTTACACAAACATATACATATGCCAAAATTCATTGAGCTGAACACTTAAAATAGGTGCATTTTATTTTATGAAATTTGTAACTTAATAAGGTTGATTTCATAAAAGAAAAAAAGGTGCCATTTTATTCTCTTTTTTCAATTTGTTTCTTGGAATGAGAATCTGATAACTGGAGCTCCAACAGTTATTCTGGTCCATGAGAACAAGATCTGTTTCCTAGGGGATACTGGAGAGGTGCATGAAAGACCTCCAGTCTCTGAAATGATATGTATCCATGATAGCTATACATGAGTCATGTATACCTAGATAAGACAGACACATCTAGAAAGAGAGGTCACTGGACTTTTCATCTCTCAATTTCTTTTACATGGGAGAAAAATGAACTTGTACTGTTTTAAGCTATTCTTTTTCTGTATTATGTTCCTTGAAGCTGAGCCTAATTGTAAATAATGCATATTGCTTATGGGCAGAAAGAACATTTTACTTAAGAAAATTAAACTGGTGTTTTAATTTATTGTCTACAATGCAATAATTTATTTTTTTTAAAGATTTTATGTATTCATTTGAGAGAGAGAGAGAAAGAGAGAGAGAGAGAGCATGCACAAGCAGGAGGGAGGGGCAGAGAGAAAAGCAGACTCTCCACTGAGCAGGGAGATCTACACTGCATGGAGCTCCATCCTAGCACCCTGGAATCATGACCTGAGGCAAAGGCAGATGCTTAATTGACTGAGGCCCCCAGGCACACCTATAATGCTAGAATTTAAATAAGCAAAACTTATAGACCTCAATGAAAAAAAAATAGTGCAATTCAAGTATTCTACACCCAAAGTGGTCCTATATTGGGAGCTAAAGAAAGATTTTAACATAGAAAGACTCAGAATGTATGCTATCTCTGTACCCTATATGAGGAAATTCCTTAGGAAGCTATTGTAATTAAATTAAAGATAGGGAAAGACAAAGATTATAGTAAATGGTGATGAACAATAAATATAGTAAAAATGAGAGAATAATCCATATGAATATAATGATGATAGTACAACTGAGGATTGGTAAAATGTGTTAAAAATCATACACACACACTTAAAGGGAAGAACAGTAACTTAGACTAAAAATTCTAGTTTTTGTAATTAAACATCATAGGGAGAATTAAAGCCATATAAAGTTTCATCTAAAGGGTGAAAAGAGAAGAAAGTAAGTAAACCAACCTTATATAGAAGGGTGTTCTTTAAATTTAACAGTAGGAAAATATATATTGAATATTCTTAATAAAATGATAAAATGATAAATAGACAAATAGAGGCACACGACGGAACTTTTAAATTAGTGAGGATGTGAATAATAAAAAGAAACTTGTTCAATCAAACATACTTTTAAAAAATATATAATAAGAAATTTGTCATAGAGGATATTGAGTTAATGGGAAAATTATAATGAATATGAATGAGTTCATTTCCCTAACAAAAAACAAATACTTCAAAATATCTAGAGTTTGTAAAAGAAAGGGGACCAAATTCTAATCTTTACACATGGGACATGCATATCTAGAAAGAGAAATCTCTCAGTTGTATGTTGATTAGGCTGTTTCTGTGAATTTCTGAATTAATCCTTAAGACTAAAATATCCTCACTTTTCATTTTGAATTTAAAATTCTACTGGCTTATCTTCCCTCTTATCTCTCCTCCTCAGACTAGTATTTTATATGTCTATTATATTATTTCTCTATTGTGGTTGAGACATTTCTGTCTATAGATTGTGACCTCCTGAAGGAAGGTATTATACATTATAATAGCTCAGTAAATATTCTATTATTAACAAAGCTCCTTATTATAAACGCTTTGTGTGATTCTTTTGTCATATTTCCATCATTCACAGGGCTTAACAATATGTTTCCTAAAAAGAATGTTACCTCAGAGATTGTTGAATAAAACTGAATTTAATATATAGAACATGTTCAACTACAGAAAATTCTGTTGAGAAATATAAACTAGAAAATGAGACATCAGAGGGGTCAAGAAAAATGGCATGCATGTGAAGTTCTAAATCTCACCTTCTTATTTCATAGGCAATCCTTTAACATATATTCCCTCTTATTTGGCCACATAGTTAGCAAAATTAACTCTTTTTCTGGCTCATAGTAGATTTGAAGCAGCATATTACAAATGTGCTAAATGGATGAGAGATTTTAAAAGTTGGTGCCAAGTGCACATGTAGCAGTTTAAAAAGATTGTTCATTGCATAAATGTGGCAAAATGTCCTAGAAGTCTAATGGTCCCTTTGGACATCTTTCCACTGAAGTACAAACAATAAGAACATATTTTTAATGATGACATTGATACTTTAACATGTGCAAAGTGTTCCACAATCCATTTGTTGCAGAGAACATGCAATGCAGTTTTTAAATAAAATAGAAGAAGGAAGAAAATTCATTTATTGTATTATTCACCTAGATGAACACCTCATTCTATAGCAAAACCTAAACGATGCTTCATTTCTTTTTAAGATTTATTTATTTATTTATTTATTTGAGAGAGAGAGAGCACTCGCCCTTACAAGTTGGGGGGGGGGGGCAGTGGGAGAGAGAGAGAGAGAAAGAGAGAGAGAATCTCCAGCAGACTCCCCTCTGATCTCAGAGCACAAAGCCTGATGCAGGGCTGATCTCAGGACCCTGAGATCAAGACCTGAGCCAAAGTCAAGAGTCTGATGCTCAATTCACTGAGCCACCCAGATGCCCCTATTATATGTTCTTTTAAATATGGTAGGATTGGTATATATATCCTCTCATTCTTTGAACATCACTGAAAAATAGGTAAAGAAATGATTTCTATTGCATAAGAGAAGATATATAAGTTTGCAAACAACACAGATTCCCACATAACCAATTTGGATAATAATCTTGAAAAAGTTATAATTCTAAATGTTTTGCCCTCATCCATCAAACAAGTGTGATCTATTTTTCACAAACTCATAGTTTGGAATATTCCCCCCAAAATACATTGACATGTTTACTTTTATTTTTTAAATTATTTTTTATTTAATTTACTCTGTTGTTATAGATGCACAATTATGAATCACTGGAGTTTACAAGACAATTGAGTGCAGTATTTCTTTTAGAGGCTATGCTTTATTTGAGCAGTAATACAGACTAGGACATCCTTCAGCCTCCCTCCAGAACCAGAGGAAAATAATGGAGTGGTAAACAGTGGTAAAGAATATACCCAAGTGGGCAGATATAACCTACGTCTTGCAAAGGTTGAATGCTCTGGACTTTGTTCAGTATCTTCCAAGGTATTATTTTCCCCATGCAATGGTATTCTCAAAACAGGTTCTTTAAATGTCAGAAGGGGAAAAGTGGACCAATAGCCTAGAGTTTGGAAAAGCAAGTAAAACATTTGTAAGCCTCCTTGAAATGTATTTTGATTGCATTTACTGATATATCTACAACACTCTGTGTTTGTCTCCCCACGTGGTACATTGTTTAGTGAATCTGTCTGCAAAAATAAAAATGTTTTCACCTGCTGATCTCCAAAGTAAATATGATCAAATTAAAGCTCAAAAGATGGCTTAATAGATACTACACAACAGCAGAATTGGTTTAGATGTTCTTTTATTTAAACGATGATTGCCAAAAGGTGAAAGCTGACACTGAAACTATTCTCATTAGATTGAAAGTTATCAAGACCCATTAAAGAATTATTTCTTTTAAAATGTGTTCCTTTTTTCTTCTTAATGCCTTCTGGAATGGTGCAAAATACAAACTAGAACTCAGAAATTTGTTTATCTAGGTGGATTAATTTGATTACATAATAATTTCCTGATGTGATAGCTTACTCTTGTGGTCATTACACAAATACTATTTAAGAATGATGAATGAGGATTTACTGGGATCATTTTTTCCTTTGATGCTATCCAAAGTGGAAACAAACATTGGGCCTTCTGCTTCCAACTTGATAAAAATGTTGGAATTTTTTTCCCCCCACAAGCATCACACATGGATAAAGTAGAGATAAAAGTTATTTCCTAAATAAAGATACTATCCAGGTGCCCACATCAGAAACTTCAGGACTGACTAAGGACTAGTCAATCTTGGCAACATTTTGTAAATGATTCAGATGCACTGCCAAGATTGAGGACTGCTCTAGGATGTAGGCTGTTCAGGATCAGAGCTGAAAGGAACATACTTTAATGAGGGTTGAATGGGTATTTCACTCATTCGTGTTTGCTCTACAACATATCTGAAACAGATACTATCAGAGGAGAATGGGTTCCACTAACATTAGGTAAAGCAAGTATATTCTTCCATGGGGGATTGAGTGATTCCTTTTCTATTTCTTTCCTGTTTATACTTACGTCTAGTTCCGAGCATTTAGTTCTAAATTTAATTATCATTGGTCAGTCTGATAAAGGATATAAGAATCCTCCTCAAGAGAATACATTGGAATGTTCCCTAGTGAACTGTCATCCAATGTTGTTTGCTTTGGAATGCTCTATTTACATTATGAAAGCAATAAATTAAAAAAAAATATGATGACAAAAATATAGCTTGGAATTAATAAAACTTTACTAGAGCACTTAGAGGTTTACTATATAAATTAATTTTCCATTTGTTTTTAGTGAAATCAAGTGTTCAGATCCAATATCATTGGTTAATTGTAGCACACATGTTCAACATGCTAATTATGTTTGCATTTATAATAATGCTTCTTAATAGCCTGGGATTACTCAGGAGAAATAAACAGGTCATACAGAAATACAATCTCTTCCTTAAACATTTTTAAAATGAGATTTCTTAAGATTATGCAATTTAGCAATTATTTAGTAGTAATACTTCTAGCATATAGACATCATTTTATTAGTAGATAATATTTGGAGTATAAAAATGGTCAAAATATATGTTCTTATTTTTTTGTGAAATAATATTCCAAATAGTCTCCAATAGTACAAGATCATATATCTTCCTAATATATTTTAGTTTATTTTTCAGATAAATAAAATATACTAAATTTACATGCAGTCTTGAGAACAAGATAGTATGAAAACTTATTGTCCCTATTCTCATCAGAGTTTCGCGGCTCAGAATATGCAGGTCACAGTGATGTAGGAAATGTTGGGGTTCATAGCCAATGCCAAGAAAGAATTCTTGAGACATCTTCAGTGCAAAAAGGTGGTTTCATTAAAGCATAGGAACAGGAAGGACCCTTGTGATGAGGGAACAGAAGGCAAGCCGAGGACAAAGCAGAAGCTGACACCCCACAAC